>NC_051226.1:2284637-2479637 GCF_015220715.1 Pygocentrus nattereri
ACGATAGACACGACCCTGTCCCGACTTTCTAGAGACACGTTGCTGCCATCAAGTTCTAAATGAGTTAATGTTTTTCATGAAGTGGTAAAATGTCTCACTTTCAGCATCTGATATGGGTTCTATGTTCTACTGTGATCAGGGCCGGATTAAAAGAATGGGCTGAAAGGGCTGCAGTCCCGGGCCTCGCCACTAGGGGGGCCTCCGGTCGCTGAATGTCAAATGACAAAAATTAATAGAAAAAAAAAAAACGAAACAAGCGAAAATGTCGGGCCAAAGGAAACACGAGAGCGGAGCAAAAAAACGAAAATTACAATCAATAAAAAAGGAAAGAGCGACAGAATTATTACAGAAAACACCCAAATTAACCAACATGTGGAGTAGTCAGCCTGCTGTAGCAGCTACCACCAGCAAAGAGGCAACTGTCAGTGATGGACAGCAGCCAACCACCGCTAGCCAACTAACCAGCCCAACTAGCCAGTCTGCTAGCAATAGTGCTACAATCTCTGAGGAAACAAGTGATGGAGAAGAACCAGTGGGTAATGTAGCAGATGAGCCTGTTGATTCTGAGGCAGGGGCGAAAATAGATATATCAACAGATATTGCATGCTGGGGAGAAGTTAATGAGGAGATGCGAAGCTATTGGGTCGGAAAGGGAATTGAAGCACCCACACAATGTCAACATAAAGATGCCGATTTTTCGGCTTCTGAAAGGAGCTATAAAAATCAGAAGCGATGTCTGAGCAAAACATTGTTCAGTCGCTCGCTCAGAAATGGAGAGAAGGTGGCAAGAGAATGGTTGTCTTACTCCCCATCTACTGGAAATGTGTTTTGTTTTTTTTGCAAACTATTCAGTAACGATTCAGTAATGATATTAAAGCTACCCTTGAATTGAAATGAATTGAATTGAAGTGAATTGAATTGAAATCATAATACCAGTTCACTTTAAACGGTAGTCTGTCATAGATTGGTACTGTGTACGCTGATGTGTCAGTGGGTTTGTGTGAGGTCATGCGTCAGAACATCATATGAAGGGCCTCATCCTGGTAATTAGCCCCGGGCCTCAGGAAGTGTTAATCTGGCCCTGACTGTGATGTTTGCAGATCATTACATTCTAGTCTGATTTGCATTTAATATAGCGTCACAACTTTTTTGGAATTGGGCTTGTCTATTTAATCAGTATTTAAATACAGTGAAAAGGTTTTTTTTCTTCTAATGAAGTTAATATATATATATATATATATATATATATATATATATATATATATATAAAAAATATATATCACATACTTTTTATATTACATTTTCCTCAATAAATAAATGACCAAGTCTCATTTTGTATCATTTGGCTCGCTTTATCTACTAATAGCACTTGCGTGAAATTCTAAAGAAGTTTTAGGTCAAATTTATGCAGAAATATAGAAAATTCTAAAGGGTTCACAATATACACACACACATATATACATATATGCTATATTGCCAAAAGTTTTCACTCACCCATCCAAACAATTGAATTCAGGTGTTCCGGTCACTTCCGTGGCCACAGGTGTATAAAGCCGAGCCCCTAGGCCTGCAGACTGCTTCTACAGACATTAGTGAAAGAATGGGTCGCTCTCAGGAGCTCAGTGAATTCCAGCGTGGTGCCGTGATCGGACGCCACCTGTGCAGCAAGTCCAGTCGGGAAATTTCCTCACTACTAAATATTCCACAGTCCACTGTCAGTGGGATTATAACAAAGTGGAAGCGATTGGGAACGACAGCAGCTCAGCCACGAAGTGGTCGGCCACGTAAAATGACAGAGTGGGGTCAGCGGATGCTGAGGGGCATAGTGCGCTGAGGTCACCGACTTTCCTGACCTCAACCCGATAGAGCCCTTTGGGATGAATTAGAGTGGAGACTGTGAGCCAGGCCTTCTCGTCCAACATCAGTGTCTGACCTCACAAATGTGCTTCTGGAAGAACGGCCAAAAATTCCCATAAACACTCCTAACCCTTGTGGAAAGCCTTCCCAGAAGAGCTGAAGCTGTTATAGCTGCAAAGGGTGGGCCGACATCACATTATACCCTAAACGTCTTATCCGTGTGGAGATTCAGAGCAGGCGGCTCCAGCTGTGCTCAAACGCTCCGGCAACTAAAAAAAGAAGAAACGATCATTTATCTCTGAATTAATACAAACACAAGAGATCCAGCGAATTCATAGCGCTCTGAAACAGCTCTCCACCCCATAACCCTCACCTTCAGACGCCACAATGAACAGCCATTTATTCACGTTATTGATCAGCTGCCTGCTGCTTCTGGAGCTAATGAGCTCATAAGAGACGCTCGGCTAACACTGAGCGCAATGAAGCAGAAAAATCATTTTTTGCTTCTGAGCGGAGAGAAAAAGCGCTGAGAGAGGCCAGGAGGGATAAAGTCTGAACCGTTTCACACGCCAGAGTGTCGGCGATCGAGGCCTGCAGGGTTACAACCCCATGCAAATGCCGGTTTCCCCGCTTTTAGCCAAATTACTGCTGTGTTTGTGTCTCTGACGCTAATTGTAGAGCCTTACGTCGAACGCTCTGTCATTATAACAGACTGACTGAAGTAGTCTAGTTAATATTGATGATGCCTTAGCTAGCAGTAATTAATGCTCATCCCAAGCAATCTGCAAACATCATTAACATGTTTGACAGAAACAGCAGTCGTGACACTGAAAGAGCTCAAAGCAGATCTTTAGAGTGACGGTTTGACTGAACATCTAATTCACACAGTTTCCCCCTTTAGTCCAAATAATCAGCCCAGACGTGCTCGGCGTCTGACGCTGGCTTCTTCCGTTTTACACCGGAGCTTAGAGGCTAAAGCAGCTAATGAGCAATGCCAGCTAAAACCTCATCCACTGTTCGGTCATCAAACAGCCGGACACAAGGGCTCCTCCACTGGTTATTCTGAAGATTTTATAGTGTATTCGGCTTTTTCACATTTTACTTTTGTTTTCCTTCTTAAAGCACAACAAAGTGAACGTCCTGCGGAACAAATTTGTTTGAAATAAAATGAAAGTTACACGTGTGCACATGTGCAAACTAAGGAGTGTAACATGGGGGAGTGATGATGAGGCAAACGCATACACTGAGAGAAGCAAGCTTTATTAGGGGCAAATCCATAATCAGGGTATAAACAGTCCAGGGTCAAAAAGCCAACACGGAGAGATCGAGGGACAGACATAACAAAAGGAACACAGACTAAACAGAAGAAACAACACCATACAAAGACCAGCCACTAACAGGGGAAAACACAGGGCTTAGATACAAGATAAACAAGGGTTAACAAGACACAGGCGAAAACAATCAAGGGCGGAGTCCAGAAACAAGGGGGCAGAGCAGGGAAGAATCAAAACAAGGCAGCACATGGACAAGACCAGAGGTAAAAAAAAGCACATGGAGGACTGGGAGGGAGCACATACCTGAAACAGATTTTATAGTGTGTTCATCTTCTCTTGCTTTAGGCCTCACAAGCTGAACATATATAAATAAAATAAGAAGAAATGAGAAGTTTTTATAAAGTAACTTTGCTTCCGAGGGTGAGTTTTAACTGGCTATATAGTTACCATGGCTCAGTTAGCCGAAGCACATGTCTGAGCAATAATTTGACAAAAATGGCACGTATAATCAAAACCACACTCTGGGAAAATCACCACATGCTCGATATGAACCGAATTCAATGATATATTAATGAGGAACCACAGCAGCTGCGCACCGTCCATCTCAGAGCTCTCGCTCATCTGGCGAAGGTACGGCAGCGGCAGAGGGACATGGTCTGCAGTGATGTCACGGCAAGAAAAGAAAAGCTCTCTAAAAATAATTGTAACCTTTTTTTATAAAAGTATAAATAACTTTTTACAGTTGTTCTGAACACTTTTTACAAAAATGGAGTCATTTTGGTGAAACTCAGTATTTTATCAACTTAATTTAAACTCCGTTACACCGGCCTAAATCATTACACACAGGCTTCAAACCAGGTTGAGTTGTTAAGTAATCTCTAATAGAAACAGGTAATGTCAAATGAGGATCTAGATAAGATAAGATAAGATAAGATAAGATAAGATAAGATAAGATAAGGCTTTATTGTCATTCACATCACATGTGGTACATGAGGTGGAACGAAACTTTGTACTCACGGTCCAGTTAAACTCCCAAAGTAACATAAACAATAAACAATAAATAGAAGGTGCAATAAAGGGGGTGGACAAATAACAGCAGCATGGACCACAGCAGTATGAGTACGAGGTAGAAGGTGTACATCTTATTTTGTACTATGTACATTTCCTCCCAAAAATGTTACTGAACTCTCTGAGTTATGATGTTATGTAGTGAAACTACATATCATCACTGTCCAAAAAAAAAAACTAGTATCTCCAAAATTTTATTTTTATAGGTGATGGCAAAAACACTCTTAGCTCTCAATGTAAATTTATGTAAAGAGGTGATTTTAGAGCATTTCTATTGGTCCTTTCATCACGGAATTTTCACACAATGTAAAGGACAGCTGGTGCATTGAAATGATGTGGAAAAATAAAAATCGACCGAAATGGAGATACATGGTTTTCTTTGGACAGCGACGAAATATTGCGACATGCAAATTAACACTGCTCCACATTGATTTGATGTCTTAAGACATACAAGCTCACCACACTAACCCACACAACCCAAGCTGTGCCAAACAGCATGGTTAAAGCTGCTTTCGATCCGATCCGATCTCTCTGACTCGATGGTTCACACTCGTTTAGGTCAGTGACTTAAATCAGTCATTAATGTGATGAACTGGCCTGAACTGACCCTCATGAGCTCCTCCTGCTCAGTAACGTCACGCGACTGAATCGCTGCATCATCAGCACAAACTAACGAGCAGAACGAGCTTCGCTGAGAAGATCATTAACTCTGATCAGCTCTCAGCTTCATTATTAGAGCCAGACGGAGAAGAAAAAGGTGAGATGAGCTGCTTTTCCACCGTTTACAGGCTTTAACATCTGTTCGCCGCTGTTGCCATGGTAACGCGGAATGGTGGTCATGCGCAGTGGAAAATGCGCATGAATTCCGATCTGAGGGTCACATTAAGGTCACATGGCCACGAATCGGATACGTATCCCATCTAGAACCACATATAAAAGTGGATCAGGTCGGATTTGAAAAGACGAGATTTGTGTCCACACAGCCCTGAAAACACCAGATCTGAGTCACATCAGGGCAGAAAATAGGATTTAAGCCATTTCAGCCTGGAAATGTGAACGGAGCCTGAGTTGCTTTAGAAGGAGAGTTCAATAGTGGATTGACTTCCATGTGATGTCATTCCAGTGTGCAGGAGTGTTGGCTTGCTTGCAGCATAGATACAGAAATATCTATATTTTGACTGCTGAACGAACTCATGATTCAAAGTCTCCAGTCACTTTCATGAAGAAAAAATGTATACAAGTCAAAATATACCGGGGCTGGAACATTTTTGTTTCCCACAGTGTACAGTAGCTGTAATACAGAAAAAAAAAAAAAAAACATTAAGACCCAAGGTCACTTATTTGATTATGTCACTAACACAAAATGACACACAACTTCATTATATCACATTATATATACTGTTATGTACTGTTAATCTGGGTGAATATTTCTCTGGAGAACATGATTTTCTTTAAGGTGTACCACAGGGGTCTGTTCTTGGCCCACTTTCGTTTTCGTTGTATACCATCACTGTCACACCAAAAACCTTGTACTTCCACATTTGTCATTTTTTAACTGACCAATAGAAATGTTCCAAATTGATTGGAAAACCATATCTGGTTACATTGATCTCCATTACAAGCTTTTCTTTTTCTTGTAAAGTTATAATTTTAGGGAAGCAAGACTTTGTTCTGACAGAGATGATGTTTAAAATGGGTCATATTGTTTAAACATCTAGGCAGGGGATATATCTGTAGATTCAGATGGTCAGATGATACCAGTGCCCTAAAATAAATAATAACCAGCCTACACAGTGTTAGAAGTGAAGGTTCTGTACAGGTACATTTTTTGTTAATGAAGGTACAAACAGTGTAAATGTTCCCTCAAAGCTCCAGCAGTGGTTTTAAGGTCTGATTGTGGAGCTTAAATCAGGTTCTCAAGGTGAAAAGTTGGTATTTGTTCCTTTTCATAACCGAATGTTTTAAAACAGAGCAGTAGAGTAAAAGCCTGGAGGCGAGGCGAGGCGGGGTGTGTGGAGTCAGTCCAGCTTAGAACAGATCATTTCAGTGGATTATGGTTCAGTTATGGTCCCTGACTAAAGGGACTGAGATGGAGCCTTGAGGGTTCCACCCCAGTGATGAGGGGGACTGACCCAGTGACAGTCTAGTACCTTTATTTCTGAGAATGTACAGTATCTGTCACGCGTTCCCACTGTCACCACCTTAACACCTGTTTCTTGAGCTTGTTAGTCTAGTACATGAGCCCAGGCTTTAGCAGAGGGTCTTTGTGAAGCATTGCCTTTGTTTACAGAGCCTTACCGAGTCTTCTAGTCTGTTTGTTTGCTTGCTTCACTGTTTATGACCATTGCCTTATGCCTTGTCCTCTCAGTATTGATGCGACCTCTGGTTTGACCTGTTTTCTGGATTTTGGACTTTGTTTTCGTCTGACCTCCCTCATGGTTACTGTTTTCGTGATGTGGCGTTTGACTTCGGACTGGCTGACCTTGATTTTGGATCCTCGTTTTGCTATTAAATCTATTGCTTCAGTGTGGTCTGCAAGCGTCTGAATTCTGTCCGACAGTATGTTTGTCTGAATGAACAATAGCTCTTTAAAAGTCAAAGAAGAAAAGAACAAATTCAGTGTTGGCAGTGAAACAAAGATAATAAACAAAATATAAAGTAGGCAGGGAGCCCTGGCTCTATAAACAAATCAAGTTGTTAAGCATCTTGGCCATTTGTCTGTTTTGGTCTGTTTGGTCTGTTTCTCATTTTTTGAATGAAACCACATAAACAAGTCTAATTAAGATTATGGACCAACTCTGTGCTCTTTGTTAGACTTTCTGTCTGAAGCCACATCTTTGCATATGCAGTGAATCAGCAGAATCAAATCTTTATGCTGGGACTTTTATGCTATTTCAGGCTTTTCATGCGTTTTCTTTTTTGGGTCTGCGTTTACAAGATGCTGCTGAAATTCCCCCCGGCTTTCACTCTTCTAACGTGCTGTAAGAGGCTTTCTGAGCATCTGCAATTACATACCGATTTAGCTACCACGGCGCTTGGGAGAAATTGAGTTTTGCTTATGAGTCAGAAATAATTTAAAAATTGCATATTTATGAAGTGAAACAACAAGCACCTTTCCAGATGATTTCTGCAGCTATTAAGTGCAGAGAGGCTCAAAATTACAAACAAGAGTTTCTGCTTTTAAGGAGAACCTCCTAATGACCCCTGCAGAGCAATTTCGTGTGAGTGGTCGTAAAATTGAGTCCTAATCAAGAGTAAAAATGGCTGTAATATTAAAACCTCTGCCTGGCTTCGTTGCCAACAGTCCTGGCTAGCAAGCGAAGCATGGATTTAAGGAGAAACTTCTTCATAGCTCACTCCGATAGGGTGAAAGTGGAGTAGAAGACCACCAGCTCTACAGACTCTATAGCTGTAGGCCTACAGGATTGTTCACAATGCACTTCAGAGCCCAAAGCTGAAGACTCACGTGGCTGAAAACCAGCAGCTCTACACGCCACATTGCACCGTTTATTTAACAGACGTGAAATATAAATTCGCCACTGTAAAAAACGTTTAAATGCCAACGTCATATATTTATTTTAGCTAAGGGCTTTTTTAGCTGTTGGTGAGTGCATGTTTTCCTATCATTAACATATTTTAGTACATTAGACTGTAAATCGTTCAAGTTTTTTCCACATTCAAAACTAATGTGCTTTATAGTTTAAACTAAGGCCCAGTCGAATTTCACCCCTCGCCCCTACCACTCAGCCCTTAGGCCTCTGTTCTGCAAAAACAAAAGCTGGCATGTCCAAAATGACAAATTACAAGAGAAGACAAACACTACTGTATATTTAACACACACACACACACAGACACACACACACAAATACAGTGAGGAAAATAGGTATTTGAACACCCTGTGACTTTGCAAGTTCTCCCACTTAGGAATCATGGAGGGGTCTGAAATTTTCATTTTAGGTGCGCGTCCACTGTGAGAGACATAATCTAAAAAAAAAAATCAGGAAATCACAATGTTTGATTTTTTAATCATTTATTTGTGTGTTACTGCTGCAAATAAGTATTTGAACACCTGTCAATCAGCAAAAAGTCTGGCCCTCAAAGAGGCCCTGTTAGCCCGCCTCTAAAAAGTCCACCTCCACTAAATTAGAAGCACCTGTTTGAGGTCGTTAGCTGCATAAAGACACCTGTCCACCCCACACAATCAGTAAGACTCCAACTGGCGTATCAATGATCCTAAGAAAGGTGAGGAATCAGCCTAGAACTACACGGGAGGAGCTGGTCAATGACCTGAAGAGAGCTGGCACCACTGTTTCCAAGGTTACTGTGGGTAATACACTAAGACGTCATAGTTTAAAGTCGTGCATGGCATGGAAGGTTCCCCTGCTTAAAGCACACGTCCAGGCCCGTCTTCAGTTTGCCCATGACCATTTGGATGATTCAGAGGAGTCACGGGAGAAAGTTCTGTGGTCAGATGAGACCAAAATAGATCTTTTTGGTCTTAATTCCACTCGCCGTGTTTGGAGGATGAAGAATGATGAGTACCATCCCAAAAACACCAGCCCTACTGTGAAGCATGGGGGTGGAAGCGTCATGCTTTGGGGGTCTTTTCTGCACATGGGACAGGACGACTGCACTGTATTAAGGAGAGGATGACCGGGGCCATGTATTGCGAGATTCCGGGGAACGACCTCCTTCCCTCAGTTAGAGCATTGAAGATGGGTCGTGGCTGGGTCTTCCAACATGACAATGACCCAAAGCACACAGCCAGGATAACCAAGGAGTGGCTCCGTAAGAAGCATATCAAGGATCTGGAGTGGCCTAGCCAGTCTCCAGACCTAAACCCTATAGAAAGTCTTTGGAGGGAGCTCAAAGTCCGTGTTTCTCAGCGACAGCCCAGAAACCTGGTTGATCTGGAGAAGATCTGTGTGGAGGAATGGGCCAACATCCCTGCTGCAGTGTGTGCAAACGTTTGACCTCTGTAACTGCAAACAAAGGCTACTGTACCAAATATTAACATTGATTTTCACAGGTGTTCTAATACTTATTTGCAGCAGTAACACACAAATACATTATTAAAAAATCAAACATTGTGATTTCCGGATTTTTTTTTTAGATTATGTCTCTCACAGTGGACGCGCACCTAAGATGAAAATTTCAGACCCCTCCATGATTCCTAAGTGGGAGAACTTGCAAAGTCGCAGGGTGTTCAAATACCTATTTTCCTCACTGTGTGTGTGTGTGTGTGTGTGTGTGTGTGTGTGTGTGTGTGTGTGTGTGTATGTGTATATATATATATATCGCTGCTGTTGGAACAAAACCTTTTGGAACAAAAACTCCACTTTTGTCATTTTTCAGGTTTTGACATAATGTGAAAAAGCCTGTTGGTCTTTACACTGTGTGTACATTTTATAATGAATGGACCAAGTTCTGGTTGCATTGACTTACATTAAGAGTAAAGTACATGTTCTTTGTTCTTCCTTCTCTTGTAAAGTTACCATTTTGGAGATATGAGACTTTGTTCCGACAACAGTGATTTTATATATATATATATATATATGTGTGTATATGTGTATATAGTAACTTTAAGTTATTTTACGCCACTTCTTTTGGTCCATTCTTCATGAAATTTACACACAATGTAAAGGGTCACAGGTTTTTTCAGATTATGACAAAAACTGGAAAATATGAGGTTTTCTTCCAACAGCAGTGATAAGTGTGTGTGTGTGTGTGTGTGTGTGTGTGTGTGTGTGTGTGTGTGTGTGTGTGTGTGTGTGTGTGTGTGTGTGTGTGTGTATATGTAGATATAAAATAGAGGGGAAGGCTGAAATTTTAGGGCTACATGGTCCTCCAACAAAGCTGCACAAGAGACCAAAGTGTGTAAGTACTTTCTCTGTTAAAAAATTACAGTAACCACTGTTTAATTTGACTTTATTGTGGTTTTAATGTATTAACTCATTTTCTTCAAGACAAGCACAAAAACCACTAACAGGATGCGAATGTCTCGACTAACTTTCCCGTTCCACCTTAAATAGTCCAGCATTTCTGATGCCTGAAGCGCCAGAATGTAACCGCTGCTCCATTTAAGGTGGAACGGGAAAATTCTAACAGGAATCTGGAGAATCTCTGATTTCAGCATCACATCACTGAAAAATTAGGGGGGGTGATAATAAATAATTGCCCCCCTCTTTGAAGGCGTATGATCCCTAAATGTAACTAAAGCCCAGCAGTGAGGAGCTGAACTTTCCCCTCCTCTGCTGTCCCTGCAGACGGGCAGGGTCGCCTACAGAGCGGCGCTAGTAGCTGTTAATGAAGTGATGCTCTTTTATTAGAGGGTCTCATTTCAGAGGAAGATCTCAACCACTGCCCTGTAGCTCAGTTCTAAGAGGTGAGGGTGACACTAACCAAGGGGTAGCGGTAATGGGACTGGGCCTAAGTAGCAGAGTCTGAAAGTCTGTACAATCACTGTAAGTCATCAAAGAGAAGTTAACCATTTCAAAACACATTTCTGAGTGCAGGAGGTCTTTAAGAAGGAGGTCTTTAAGAAGGAGGTCTTTTTGGTATTTTGTCTGCATCATTTTTTCAAAAGGATATTGTAGCAGCCTGCAGGAGAAAAGTTGGGTGAAGCCAGAATTTCTGCTCTTAAATGCTTTTTTTATTTTAAACAAGGCAGAAAATGTTACATAAAAGCGACGGAAATAGGAAGCAGCTCACTCTAAAGCTCCCTAGAGCTGCTTAACACAATATTAACCTGCACAGACAACTCGATGGCTGGTTTTTGCCAATCTGGATGTATTAAATAGTGGACACATGACTTTCACACCCATGCTGTATTGACAAAAGTATTGGGACACCTACATGAGCTTTCACGAATCCCATTCTAAATCAATGGGCATTAATATGGAGCTGGTCCCCCTTTGCAGCTCTAACAGTGTCCACTTTTCTGGGAAGCTTCTACAAGATTTTGGAGGGTGCTCATTCATCCAGAAGAGCATTTGTGAGGTCAGACACTGATGCTGGGCGAGAGGGCCTGGCTCACACACTCCATTCTAGTTCATCCCAAAGGTGTTCAGTGGGGTTGAGGTCAGGGCTCTGTGAGGGCCTCTGGAGTTCCTCCACACCAAACTGGTCACTCCATGTCTTTATGGAGCTGCTTTGTGCTCAGGGGCTCAGTGACACTGGAACAGGAAAGGCTCTTCCCCAAACTGCGGATGCAAAGCTGGAAGCTTGACTGTGTAAAATGTTTTTGTGATGTAGCATCAACATCACCCTCCACTGGAACTGCCTTCACTGGGGCAGTCGTGGGCTGGAGGTTAGGGAACCAGCCTTGCAACCAGAATATCCCCCGAGCCGACAGCACATGACTGAGGTGCCCTTGAGCAAGACACCTAACCCCCAACTGCTCCCCGGGCGCTGTGGATAGGGCTGCCCTGGATAGGACTGCCCACTGCCCCCAAGTGTGTGTTCATTAGTGTGTATGTGGTGTTTCACCGCACAGATGGGTTAAACGTGGAGGTCAATTTCTCCATTGTGGGATTAATAAGGGTCACTTAATTAATCACTTAACTGAGGGGTCCAAACCCTGAAGACCATCCTCAGCCCATTATCCCTCCTCCACCAAACTTTACTGCTGGCACTGTGCATTCCGGTAGGTAGCGTTCTCCTGACATCCACAAAATCCAGATTCACCATCAGACTGACAGATAGAGAAGCTGATTCATCACTACAGGGAACACCTTCCCACTGCTCCAGAGTCCAGTGGCGGCGCTTTACATCCCTCCAGCCGACGCTTGGCATTGCGCATAGTGAACTTAGGCTTGTGTGCAGCTGCTCAGCCATGGAGACCCAATTCAAGAAGCTCCTGATGCTCAGTTCTGGTGCTGATGTTGCTTCCAGAGGCAGTTTGGAGATTTTTTACCCCACTCTGTGAGTTATTGTGGTGTGACACTTCGTTGGCTGAGCTGTTGTTTCTCCTAAGTGCTTCTGTTTCTCAGTAATAGCACTCGCAGTAGACTGATGCAGATATAGCAGGACAGAATTTCCACAAACTGACAGGCGTCATTCACATTTAAATTCACGAGCTCTTCAGTCTGACCCGTTCTACGGCCTGTGTGTGTGGAGATTGCATGACTATGTGCTTGATTGTATTCACCTGTTAGCAGTTAGTTTGGCTGAAACTGAAGGCAGTGATTGCTTTTCATACTTTCCCCTTTTTCCAACACTAAGCAGATATTGATGTACCTGCCAGCTGTAACACGCCGAGCGAAAAGCTTCGCAGACTTTAGCACAAAGGGCAAGGCTACGGCAAGCGTCTCATTACAGAAGTGGCAAAGGGTGGTTTGGGAGGACTGTAAGAGGTGGTGGAGTAACGGAGTGGAGGCTGAGATCGGAGTGAACTCCGCTTTGCCTTTGACTTGGGAAAACCTCTGCTCTTTTGAAATCTCATCAAAGGCAGAAAATGCTAATCACCCCGTGTAATGGCAGGCATTAAGGCCAGACGCTACGCTTCCCTATTACCATGAACAAGGGGGACCAGCGAAGCACGGCTGGCTGTGTAAGCAGCGTTATTCACCAACCTCCCGATGACCCGAGCTGCGGGAGACTGTGCAGTTTGGTAAAGAGTCAAATTACGACATGGAATTCATTTAACACATTAGCACGGTGGGACAAAACATCGTTACTACCAGTGTTTTCATTTCTTACGCATCAGTGAAATGCTCCATCTCATTTAATCAGTTCAAAGGCCGCGCACAGATGCTCTGATTCATCAGCCATTACGTTTAATCAGAGTGGGTATGTCGCAGCTGTCGGAGCAAAACTCCAAAAAGGTCACTTTACAGGAGAAGGAAAAAACCTTCTATACTTTGAATGTAAGTCAATGGAACCAGACGTCTTTCACGGGTCATTTGGGGTCATTTCTTTCGGTCCATTCTTCAGAAAATGCACACACAATGTGAAGAACAGCAAGCACTTTCAGATTATGTCAAAACCTGAAAAATGAACAAAAATGGAGATACGAGGTTTTGTCCCGACAGCAGCGAAACGTCTGGACCCCATCGTGGTTTACAGAAACGCCTCTGCTTACATTTTAGCCAGTTCCACCATATTTCTTTAAAACAGGTGAAGAAAGTGTATGTTTGTGTCTGCAGTCTTGTTTTTTTTTATTATTGATACAAAATGTACATTTAATATTAATGAATGTTTACATAATTAGCTATATTAATTATTATGCAATGCAATTACAGTATTGTGTGGAAGTCAGATACACCAATCCCTGTTTCTACGCTCACTGTCCACTTTATCAGCTCCACTTACTGTATAGCTGCACTCTGTAGTTCTACAGTTACAGACTGTAGTCCATCTGTTTCTCTGATACTCTGTTACCCTGTTCTTCAGTGGTCAGGACCCCCATGGACCCTCACAGAGCAGGTACTGTTTGGGTGGTGGGTCATTCTCAGCACTGCAGTGACGCTGACGTGGTGGTGGTGGTGTGTTAGTGTGTGTTGTGCTGGTCTGAGTGGATCAGACACAGCAGTGCTGCTGGAGTTTTTAAACACCTCAGTGTCGTTGCTGGACTGAGAACAGTCCACCAACCAAAAACATCCAGACAACAGCGTCCTGTGGGCAGCGTCCTGTGACCACTGATGAAGGACTAGAGGATGACCAACACAAACTGTGCATCAGCAGATGAGCTGTCGTCTCTGACTTTACATCTACAAGGTGGACCAACAAGGTAGGAGTGTCTAATAGAGTGGACAGTGAGTGGACACAGGGTTTAAAAACTCCAGCAGCACTGCTGTGTCTGATCCACTCATACCAGCGCAACACCACGACCACATCATTGTTGCTGCAGTGCTGATAATGATCCAGATACATAAATATCCATTTTAAGTATAAGAAATTGAAGAGTAGATCCGAATTCAGCGCAGGTTAAAGTTTTTAAATTAAAAGGTTGTTGCAGTTCCAGAGTGGTACAGCAGAGGGTGCCAAAGCATCACTTTTAATTCCAGTAGATTTTCGGCCCTTCATAATGAAGTTCTGTGCTTTGTCGGCCGGATGATTTTGGTTCTGTACTGTAATAAGTGACAGGCTTGGCTTGACTTATCAACCTTCTGCATAGACGTGATGCATTTCAGTTCACAGTTTGATTTATTCCACATTTCAGTCCTAGCTAAAGATATTAAACACAAGACATTTTCATACACTATTTCTATGTCAACATCATTGATCATAATTTTATCCAGAGCAGTGATACGGTCAGGTATGATTAGGTAATATTTTGTATTTTTAAGTGAAATTTCATAATGATCATTCATAATTTCTCCATAATTAAACAGTTGAGATGTAAACAGAGCGGTTCTGGGTCAGAACCGTTCACAGTGGTGGTGATGGGAACCAGACATCCCTCTAAAAGCTCCTACAGAAAGTTCCTACATGAACTGGTTCTGAATTCACTGCCTGATGACTGAGACGCTGTTTTATGAGAGTTTAGAGAACTTCAACTCCATTCATGGTGGAGGGAGACATGCAGGGCGCTGTGCGGCAAAATAGTCCCCAAAGAAATCTCATTATTCCAGATTTTCCACTGTTTTCCATCATCAACATTCCATATAAGCTCAGAAGACTCGTGTAGGTTCTCTGGAGGTTCTGGATGATAAATAAAGTGTCTATATCTGTGTTGTAGTCATGGCGACGCCTGGTTCCCATCACCACCACTGTAAAGACGTCTGAACCGTTTCACACCGAACCCTCTGAGTCTCTCCGATTACACCTCACACACTTGTTATGAGTTATGGGGGAATTTTGAAAAATGGGTGGAATTCCCCTTTCGTCTAACATACCTTTTTGCTTCCTGCAACAGGTAGTCAGGTTCAGATCATATTACAGAAAGGAATGTGCCACCTCTGTGGAGGCAGATCCTCAGGAGAGAAGAGGAGGAGCTGAGAGAGACACAGCCGCGTCAGCTGAGCTCCAGCTGCTTCACCATTTCCTGTAGAGTGGACCGACTGTCAGTAACAGGCAGCCACTTCTCTGTGAGGGTGAAGGACCTGCACTCCTCTTCACGATGGTAAGCCCTTCTCTCTTCCTCTCAGTCCATAAAAACCCTGAAAAGGACTTTTTAAAGGTCCGAGTCTGCTGTGTTTTCTCTGAGCGGTCGGCCTGTTTGGCTCAGGAGGACTTTGAATTGACCTGTAGGTGCCTCAGTAGGTGTGTTTGCATGGCTGACTGATTGAGTGCCAGTAGATTTACATGTAAGTGCACACCACTGGTTTTGATTGTTGGTTTCGTTTGTCTTGATTGCGCCCTGCAGTCACTCCGAGCAGGATTTCTCACTTTAGCCTGACCACGCTTGGCCAATAAGAAAACACAATGAGATGATCTACAGCGGTGGGCTTAAGTCATCAGTCTAACTGAGAAATACACCTTTTGGGTTTGGGTGATTTCACAGAAGCAGGACTTGGTGGACTTTCTCTCTCTGCCAGTGAACTTAGTTACAGATTCAAAGCAGAAAAGCAGAAATCGAGACTTTTTTTACAAAATATCCTCCTCAGTGGAGCTGGAGCTGAACGGAACCAGACTGGACAAAGTAAGGATAATCCAGCAGAGATGTGCCTCCAGTACTGGGCAATCGTGGCTTGATTTAAGAAGCTAAACCGAGACATTATCGCTGAAATGCACTCAGTCTTTAGTTAGCTGTTCAAAAAAGGTCCATTCCTCCTCAAAAAACCAGTATTTTCCCAAAAAAATGACAATTTAGGCCTAAAATGAAGAAAAAGAAGAAAATCAAGCAGAATTACACCTGCAGTATTGGACAGTCTTGATGTTTGGCTTGATATATGCATGTTTGTGAAAAACACTCCGGCTTCGGTTGTTGTTTATTGCTCCATCACACAGCAGTCATTTCCAATAAAACTAATAATTTAAGCCCATAAATTGAGCATTATGCAATAACAGTGTTCAACATATGTCTATAAAGCAGGTCCGGTTTAAATGATCCAGTTTACTGAAAAAAATTCTGCATTTTATAACATATCAAGGCAAGTTTATTTATATAGTACCTTTCATACACAACGGTCATTCAAAGTGCTTTACAAATGAAAAAATACAGAAAAATGTAATTAATGTAAATTAAAAAATTTAAAAAACATAATTAAAACAATAGATTTAAAAGAAGTTAATCGAATTTAAGAGAAGGAGATAAAAAATTAAGATAAAAATAAGAAACATGATTAAAACAATAGATATAAAAGAAGTTAAATGAATGAGGATAAGAGTGCTGTTACAGGATAAAAGTGGATTAAACTGAGCTAAAGGCTCAAACAGGAAGGTTTTCATTAATATCAGTGAGATTTATCAAGGTAAATGAGTGCATCAGGTATGTTAGACGAAAGGGGAATTCCACCCATTTTTCAAAATTCCCCCATAACTCATAACAAGTGTGTGAGGTGTAATCGGAGAGACTCAGAGGGTTCAGTGTGAAACGGTTCAGACGTCTTTACAGTGGTGGTGATGGGAACCAGGCGTCGCCATGACGACAACACAGGTATAGATATTTTATTTACTTGTTTGTAATGGAAGAAGACGTGGAAAACTCTTTTACTGAATACGCACAGAAGAGGCAGCGAGAAACGTCCAGCCCAGCACTACTGCAGACGGCCGGGGCTTCTAGACGCTCGATTTCTCTTCATGGTAGACGCACAGAGTCGCAGCCCAACACAGAAAACACAAACAGCACAAACTCGTCTCAACTAGAACAACAGTAACTGGGTCTTTTCTTCACCGGGAGCGAGACGCATTCCGGGAGCCACTCTACATGGCCACACCTGCCAAGCTCCCCCCGGCAGCTCAGACACACACTATCCAACACCACCAGAGAGCCTACACGAGTCTTCCGAGTTCATATGGAATGTTGAGGATGGAAAATAGTGGAAAATCTGCATCAGAGCCTCAACTGTCAATGGATTTTGAAAAATGAATTTTAGATTTGTTGCAAAATTATCATAAAACTGTGTTTCGGTCATCAGGCAGTGAATTCACGTACTTCATATACTATTCATAACTTTCTGAGAGGAGCTTTCAGAGGGGGACGTCTGGTTCCCATCACCACCACTGTGAACAGTTCTGATTCAGTAAGTTTATCTAGAACAGAGCGTTTCACACCAAAGCGCTCTGAACCGCTCTGCTTGGCCATCTAGTTATGCTGTAATAAAAACCAGTTGAATTCCCCTTTAGGACTAAAACTAAACTGGAATATCTGGCAGCGCGACATGAGGCATCATTTCTCAAAACGGTGAAATATTATTGATTAAAAACGCTTTTTTCTTGCTGTATTTGGCAAAGCGTATGAGTAAAAGATAATACACAGGTATAGACATCATTTATTTATTATTCGTAGATTAAAACTACTACACGGGGATTTCGGTTTCAAGCCTTGAAGTGGTAGTTTAGCCAAAAACTGGATCATCCAGTTTCCCCCATGATGTTAAATGTGGTCAATCAGCCAAGACGCGTTTGGTGTCTGGAGTTTGCTTCTGTGGTTTGACGCTGGAGCTACGGGGCCAAAGCTCTGGGGTTATTTCCAAAAGCAGGATTTTCTGGGTTTTCTCAAAAACCCAAAGTCAAGCCTGTCCAGTCAGAGCCGCGATAAGAGCCATTTCTAAGGGCAGAGCTGACCGCAGTGCTGTCCACTGGGCCTGTGAGGATGTTTCGTTCAGCCCACTGGAAATTTATCTTCAGCAAAACGTATTTTACGCCTTAAATGTTACTGAATTAGCTCCTCCCCCCAAAAAAGAGGTATTCAGGCCTTCGATATTTCCAAGGTTTATGTTATGATCTATTTAAACGCACGACATTAACTGTGAATTTTACATAAAAAAATTACATTTTTACAATTAAAAAATATATATATTAAAAAATGCTGTCCCACATTTCCATGTCTCCACCAAACAGAGCTGCAGTCTGTAGGCGGAGCCTTATTGTAGCCACGCCCCTGCATTTTAGAGACTGCACTGTTGATGGTACAGAACCAAGAACACCCAAAGACCCCTTGCATGACTAAAGGGGTCTTTGCATGGTGAAAGTGTGGATGGAGAATGTGATGTATGCGAGTCCACAGAGAACCTTTTCGAAAAAGGGTTCTATACAGCACCACAAAGGGGTCTTCTGTGTTTACAAGCTTGACATCGTAACAATAGCAGAACCCTTTTTGTGCTATATAGAACCCTTTTCAAAAAGGTTCTCTATAGATTCATATACGTCATATTCTCCACCAGTATGAAGAACCGTTCCACCATGCAGAGAACACTTGAATCATACAGTGTTCTTTTATTGTTCATGGTTCTCTATATAACCACTTCCTTCACTAAAGAACCCTTGAAGAACCATCTTGTGTAAGTGAGCCGCTCCAGTGCTAGAACTGAGGATGGGACTGTTTGAATCGGCTGTTCGGCTGCAGTGATGCTGGATCAGGACCTGATCCACATGCCTGTCCTCTGAGCTCCGGTGTGTCGGAGTTCCTGCGTGATGCTGGTCAGAAAGCAGAATGAGAGTTTTGTCCAGCCGTTTCTGTTTAGTTAGTCTCAGGAAACCAACTCCTGTTTATCTCTGTCTCTTCTTTCAGTCCGGGAAAACCAGCAGCCGCCTTCCTGAAGTTCGGAACAGACAGTATTGACAAAATTCAGTGTCAAACAATCTTAGATTAGATTAAGTGGCCTTTATTAGACCCACGACGGGGAAATACCACCTCCGCATTTAACCCATCCGTGCAGTGAAACTCCACATACACACTAGTGAACAGTGAGCAGTGAGCACACATGCCGGGAGCGATGGGCAGCCCTATCCGCAGCACCCGGGGAGCAGGTGTCTTGCTCAAGGGACTTCGGTCATGTACAGTCGGCTCTGGAGATCGAACCAGCGACCTTCTCATCACGGGGCCGGTTCCCTGACCTCCAGCCCACGTCTGACCCCAGCCCATGACTGATGGCATTGCATTTACATGTTCTGCGTTTAGCTGACGTTCTTATCCAGAGCGACGTACAGAAGTATCAGAGAAAGTATCTTGGCTTGTTACCAGTAGGTTAGAGAGACAGGCCTGAGCTGAGACACAGCGCAGCGCAGTACAACACAATAAACACTTAACTCAGTGCTCGGTTAAGAGACGAGTCTTCAGTCTCAGTTTGAAGGCCGGGAGAGACTCTGCTGCTCGGACAGCCAGTGGGAGTTCGATCCACCCCCTGACTCCAGGACAGAGAAAAGTCTCAGCGCTTGTCGTCTTGAGGGACGGCGGGTCGAGCCGAGCTGTACTTGAAGCTTGAAGGGGTCGAGGTTCGGTTTGAGCCATTATGGAGGGAGGGCCTGGTCCATTTTTGGCTTTGTAGGTATCAGGGTTTTAAATCCAGGGCAACTACAGGAAGCCAGTGAAGGGAGCGCAGCAGTGGAGTTAACATGAGTGAAGTTAATGCTGTTGTTATTATTATTATTATTATTATTATTATTATTATTATTAAAGACAGAGTTTGCATTAATACAATTAAAATTTATTTATTTATTTATTGTTTGCACAAGATGGCACAATAAATACAAAAAAAAAATAGAGAGTGTGCAGGGAAAGTAATAAAAGCTCAGGTTATTAAATTTAATTAAATAAAACAAACAGACAAAATCACAAGCAGCAATTACACTCAGTCAAAGTGACAGTAGATGAGTTTAGCCTGTGTTTTGAAGCTGCAGTGTTTTAGACAGAGGTGGACGAAGTAAACAAACCCTGTACCTGAGTTAAAGTCGAGACCCCCAAGGTAAAATATCACTCCAGTAAAAGTAGAAGTTCCTCCCTTTAGACCTCCACTTGAGTAAAAGTACTAAAGTATTTCCCTTCAAATGTACTTAAGTATAAAGTAAAAGTACTAAAAGAGTAATTCTGGCTCTGATGTCCTGTTATCATTTTTATAACCAGACTGGCTTCATGAACTCATTTCAGGTGAAAGTCCTCCAGCGTCTCTCTTGGTAAACCAGTCTTTTAATAGAAGGTCATTAATTAGTGACGCTGACGTCTATTAAAATGATCAGAAGCACAAAACACTGAAGGTAAACAGTTTCCATCAGGGAGAACCGAGTGGCTCTGAAATCACTTTTTACACACAAGCAAAGTTTCAGTTTCAGATTTATTTACAACTTAGTTCCAAGTTTAAGTTGAATAAAAACTGGCTTTAAACTCAGGATCACAGATGAGCTCCTTTACTATGTTGATCTGTAGGCGTCTGTTCATAAACATAAACCAGCCCAAACTCATTTACTATAAAATGAAACGGTGTTTGTAGAAATTCAGAAAAAAGCCGCGTCAGTCTCGACTGCATATGTGGACATATTTCTATATTGAGCTCTATTTACACAAAGTTAGGTTAGTTCATCATTTATGTTGAACAGACTCTCCCAAAGTTTTACGCTGCTGCGCTGACGTTGAACCGCGTGCTGCACTGGGTCGGTCTGACCAACAGGTCAAAACCAGCTCTAAACAAAGTGACCGCTGGGCCCTGATTGGTGCTCTGGCTTTGCGCTTCTTTCGTTTTGACATGTTACGTTTTTATACACACAGAAACCAAAAGGAACGACAGATTTCTCAGAATGTAGGAGGAAAAAGTCGGATATTAGACTCTGAAATGTAGTGGAGTGAAAGGAAAAAGTCGCCCAGAACGGAGGAACTTCAGTACAGATACACCAAAAATACTAAAGTACAGAAACTCATTACATTTACTCAGTTACTCAGTTACTCAGATACTCAGTTACTCAGTTACTGTCCACCACTGGTTTCAGATGAGGAGGTAGGCAGTTCTAGATGGAGGTTCTAGATCTTGTGGCACAATGATGAACTTGAACGCTGAATTGAAAATGGGCATATCTAAAAATGTTAATTTCATCCACATTACAGTGAACTCTTGATCCTCAGTGCTGCTGCTCTGTGGTAAGTGGACTGTTCAGGCAGGAAACCTCGTGTTTATTTAGCACGCATGGATTTTAAATGGTTCCATCAAAACAGTCTGAAGTTCACAGTAATGGCACCAGTTTCAGGCTCTGGATATCATCAGTAAAGAGCACAAAACAGAGTGAATAAACTGAAAACAAACCATTTTAATGGATATAATGCTGATTTTTATGGATGGCATGTTCAGTTTGGATGAATGTGATCTGGTTCTGTACCTGATCTATCCTGAAACACTCACTCGCAAAAATATATGGAAAAAATATATTGCGAATGTATTTACATTAACGGCATTTGGCTGACGCTCTTATCCGGAGCGACTTACAATTTGATTTTTACATGGGTAGCTAAAGGCGGTGTTAAGAGTCTTGCCCAAGGACTCTTATTGGTATAGTGTAGGGTTCTTACCCTGGTTGGTGATTGAACCCCAGACTCCAGCGTAGAAGGCAGAGATGTTAACCACTACACTACTCCAAATATATTTTTGTAATGTAGGAAAAGGGCCAAATATATATATACATATATACACACACACACATACACACACTGCCTGGCCAAAAAAAGGTCACCACCTGGATTTAACTGACACACAACACTATACAGTAACCGTAATAAGGGTGTAGACAGATAACAAGAATAAATAAAGCAGATCCTCCTTACAGGCGTATATACAAATAGAACAACAACAATCTGTGATAAAATCTAGAACCTGAGATGAGAGATGCAGGGCAATAATGACTGTACATGAGTTACAGGTAACGGCACATAATGACCACTGAATAAATAAATATGTGCAGCTATTGTACCCAATAAAGTGTCCAGATGTGCAAGATGCGCAATGAGCTACGCAGAAAGTGCAATATGTGCAGCACGCTGTCTATACGTGCAGATGGATAGATAAATACAGGATAAGCATGACATCCAGATTCAGCTGTCATCTGTCAACCTGTCATCCAGCTGCAGTCCAAGACACCTGTAGGTCATGACCTTCTCCACTTCACCCTCTCAGTAGAGACTGGCTGTGTGGGTGGCCTAACCCTGCAAAAGTCCACTACCATCTTCTTGGTCTTGGCAGTGTTCAGAAGCAGGTGGCTCCCATGGCACCATTCCACAAAGTCCTTCACCAGGGTCTTGTTCTCCCCCTCCTGCCCTTCTCACGACACGATGGCAATGTCATCTGAAAACTTCTGCATGTGGCCCGTCTCAGAGTTGTATTGAAAGTCTGAGGTGTACAGTGTGAAGAGAAAGGGGGACAGTACAGCCCCTTGTGGTGCTCCTGTGCTGCTGACCACAGTCTCTGATGTACAGTCCCTCAGCCTAACATACTGAGGTCTGCCAGTGAAGTAGTCAGTAATCCAGGAGACCAGGTGTGGATCCACTGGCATGTTAACCAGCTTGTCTCTCAGTTGGTGGGGCTGGATGGTGTTAAAGGCACTGGAAAATCAAAGAACATGACTCTTACAGCACAACCACCCTTGTTCAGATAAGAGTGGGCACAATGGAGGAGGTATAGCACAGCATCCTCCACTCCCACTTTCTCCCTGTAGGCGAACTGCAGGGGGTCTGCTGCGTGTCAAACCTGGGGTCCAGAACCCCATTCCAGGATTAATAGTCGGGACATAAGTGTTCCAGCTCAGATCTCAAAAAACTCAGTGACTGTTTTCATGAGAAACCTTGCATACTTATTTCACTGTGTTATTTTGACCTCGAGTTCATTCCTACAGCCCATTCAGCTGAATGTGAGAGCAGCCAAGAAACCCAATCGATAAAAACGTGATGCTTCGCTTTTTCATTTCCTTCAAAACGTGCCATTCTTTTGAATATGTAGTGTGTTTGATGGAAGTTATTTTTGCTGAAAATTTCTGTAGTGGACATTAGTAACTGATACGGTCCTAACTAACCTGATAATGTCAGCTATTCATTACCAATTAGCTCAGCAACTAAATATGTAATGTAATGTGAGCTCATCTAAGTAACTGAACACTGTACACTTGACACAAATCATGAAAGAGGCAGTTTAGTATTCTGTTTGCAACAGTGGTTGATTTAAAAAGCCTTTGTAGGCCCTGTCCATAAAGCTTAAGACAGTAGTGTTGCTAGTTAACTGGAATTTCAATAAAACCAACTTTGGGTTTAGTTTTTTGTCTTTGGTTGTAGAAGATGGAAGGTAGTAATATTAAACTTCTTATTTTAAAACAATCAAGCTTTTCTTCTTGACATACAGTGTCTTTAGGGTGCTTGCTCAGTAGGCAATGGTGGCATTGGGAGTCTTGCCCAAGGACTCTTATTGGTATAGTGTAGGGCGCTTGCTCAGTAGGCAATGGTAGTGTTGGGAGTCTTGCCCAAGGACTCTTATTGTATACCAACCACAATGTTTTTAATGCAGGGCAAGCACTAGACTAGAAATATTTATTGGCTGATTGTTTAATTTATGAGCAGAAACATTATTTTTGAGGTGCATTTCATTCTGAACATGTGGCAGGAGTTTCAGGATGCTGTTTTGAAGAAAATATAAAAGTTCCCCCAGAGAAGCTTGAACATTTTCATTACTGGTGCCTAAATGACTAACTAAATGTCAGGGATGCTCAGGAAGGTGCTGTTTGGTGGGGAATACTGTGATGATTAATGGTGATAATCCAAGGCAGTCTCTAAAACAAAAAGTAACAATGCTTTAGAAAAACTCACAATATGAGCATTTGGGCTACAGCCCATGCATAACAGCACATAAAACCTTCATCAGAGCTTCTTTATTTTCACCAAGTTTCCCCCTTTATAGTACAACCCCATAGCCAATTAAATGATCTCTATGTGGTCTCGGTAAATGTACTAGTAGGTGGAAGAAACCACATTGAAACAACAATCATACAATGGCTTAAATCGTATTATGGCATCAGCAAAGAATGAGACGGGAGAAATGTTCACTTTAAAGGTCAATGCTCTTTTACTGAACAGGCAGCAAGGCAGAACTGACAGGGCTGCGAAGTGGGCAGGTCACTTCTAACTACACTAACATCATGACTCTCCTTAATGGTAGATGCTTAACCTACAGAACTACTTCACAGCCCAGCACAGGATGATACAATTGACATATCTGCACATCACTAAGTTAACAATTGCTTATTTTCAAAGAATGTCTCTCTTACTACAAGTGTGACACCTCCCTATGTTCACACCTCTGTGCTCCTATGGCTGCGTGAACAAGTAGGGGGATGCTACAATATTTACTGAAAAGACATTTCTTGGTTCCACTGGAAAATCACTCTTCAAAAACTTTGAATATTTTCTTGTGGAGTTCCATAAGGTTCAGTTTTAGGACCTTTACTTTTCTGTTTTTTACATGTTACCTCTAGGTGGATATTATTAGATGATTATTAGGTGATGTTACTAGGTGTTATTATTAAACATTGCCGTGTTTATGACACATAATTGTCCATTTCCATTCTTTCTGATGATCAACATTCTGTTGAAGGATGACCAGCTGTGTGTCAGACAATTCTCACAAAATGTTCTACAACTAAATCAATAAAAACCAAAATACTGATAGTTGGTACTAAAACCCAGAGGAAGCTGTTTTATGAGAAGCTTAGCTCTTTAGCTTCATACACCAAACCTGCAGTAAAAAACCTGGGTGTGATCTTAGACTCTGAACTCTGTTTTATATGCATGTAAATAGTCACTAAAGCAGCTTTTTATCATGTGAGAAAAGCACTAAAGTTCAGCCTTTTCTCTCTCAGAGCGACGCAGAGAAACTGGTTCATGTGTTTGTTACAGCAGAGTTGATCACTGTAATGGTCTTCTTACTGGAGAAAACAATCCATCATCTACAGCTCGTTCAACTTGTTCTGTTACTGGTTTTTCAGCCCTAAATGACCTTAAAGTGCCTGAATGTCTGCCTGTTTGTGATCTTAGATCTGCAGAAATAAATGCTGAAAATGTGGAGGGACTCTTTGTTATTCTGCTTCTAAACCGTGGAGCTCAGTTCACCTTTTATTAGACAGTCAAGCTCAGAGCTCACTTTGAATTAATTAGTTACTTTTAAATAAAGTCCTGCCTTTTTTCTGCATTTCTCTTTTAAATTTGGTCTATTTTATTGCTTCGTGTGATTTTAAATTCATATTATTAACTTTTAGTTACTTATTTTTTTAATTGTTTCTTTTACTGCTAAACTCTACCACCTGCCTGTAAAACACTTTGAGCCACCCAGGTATGAAAACGGCTTTTTAAATCAAGTTGTTGGTATTCCTGAAAAAAAAAAAAACTTTTAAAAGCAAAGTTGGGGATGGTGATTTAAAATTAAAATTAATTTATGTGACACAGGATACAGTTTTATCCCTTGTTCCTGAAGAATTAGGTTTGTGTTTCGAATCTGTATCCATGAAGCTCCTCAGAGTAGGGGTGCTGATCAGATTCCTCCCTTATCTACTCAAACTTTACTGATAGGACCAGATTCTAGATCAGCACTTCTGCTCTGAGGAGCTTGTTTTTAGGTCATTATAGTTAGATACGTGGTCGCTTTAGTGTTGGTGTCGGAAAAGAAAGCAAAGCATTCTGCTGTTTCCAGTGGAGGATGTGGAAATGTTCAGTTGGAGTGGCAATTGGGTGGGTGGGGGGTGCAGTTTGGGGTGTGAGAGAGGCTGTTGAGAGTTGTTCCACTGATTATCGGTAGTGAAACAATCTTAAATGTGCAAACAGCCACCACACGGTGAGGTGGACACCAATGACGTGGCTGAAATTTTGGGATGACATCAGATTTCAGGGAAAGCACTGGCCACCCCGGCCACCTCTTGGAAGCCACGTCTTGGAAATGTATCACCATGAATGTGGCTAAAGCTTGTCATATCAGCCCTGCCCTACCGGAAGGCTGAACTTTGCCTATATGTGTTGTCAATTTTTATAGAAAAACATTATGTAAGCTCATTAGATTAGATTAAGTGACCCTTATTAGTCCCACAAGGGGGAAATTTCAACTCCGCATTTAACCCATCCGTGAAGTGAAACACCACATACACACTAGTGAGCACACACACACTAGGGGGCAGTGAGCACACTTGCCCAGAGCAATGGGCAGCCCAATCCGCAGCACCCAGGGAGCAGTTGGGGGTCAGGTGCCTTGCTCAAGGACACCTCAATCATGTGCTGTCAGCTCTGGGGATTGAACCGGTGACCTTCCGGTCATGAGGCTGGATCCCAACAGCCCCCAACAGTTAGCAACATCAGAGAAAAACTACATTCTGCAAACATGTGTGATCTGTCTGACTCCCATGTGTGATCTGGCTGACTCCCATGTGTGATCTGGCTGACGTCCGGGGCCCAGATCAGGCCCATAGCATAATCCTGTTTTACAACATGCTACATTACAGTCCCCAGCATGGTAGCATAATGTGTGTATTGTAATGTAATGTGGCCTGTTGTAATGGTTGGAATACTTCAAGGTTCACTACAACTGGCTTTATTTTGATGTTGGTGTTTCGGCATACTCTGAATAAACAATGACTCTGGTTAGAAATAAAAACAGACCATTCTCTGGCCCACAGCTTTGTGGAGGTTTTTTTTAATGTGGCCCTGTCAGTGCTTGGCTTTGACGCCCCTGCTCTAACTAGACACAGCAGTGTGCTCAGTTGGAGGCGACACAGTTTGAGTTACTTTTGACACGGGATGTGTTAAATCAGATAACAGCACAAAGCGTGTTAAATGGGTAAAAGAAGCTGTGTTGTTATTTAACACGTCACGTTTTAGAGTGTAAAGCAGCACCAACTCTGTCTACAGTTGCTGCTATGAGGGAGAAAACGATCTGAACTTGATTTCTGGGTGAACCACTCAATCACATTCTTTCGAATGAAGGCCTTTATTGGGGAGGGCAGGAAACCCAGCATGAGGTAAACAGCTCCAGGGTGGTGATCATTCTGGAGGAACAGGTTTGGCTTCTTCGCTGCAGCCTCCCACGAGTCTCACTCAAACAGAAATTTTAAACAGATGACCGCTGGTTTCAGTATGAGCGCAAAACATGCTCATGTAGGAGCCAGAGAGGCCAGAGGCTTTTTCAGTAGGAGTAGGAGAAAGACAATACAGGCCCAAAAGGGGGCAAAGAAACAGGAGTGGGCGTTCTGTGACTAGATAAACAGAACCTGTTGAAACTAGAATTCTGTCCCACAGGAACCGAAAAGTAAGACTGAAAATTGCAGAGTTTCTTCTGAGATGAAGGTGTTAGTAGTAAGTTTGTGCTGCAGTAACAGCCTCTACTCTTTTGCGAAGGCTTTAGACTATGTTGGGACATTGCTGTGAGGATTTGATTGAGCATTAGTGAGGTCAGGTACTGATGTTTTTTAAGTGTGTATGATAATGTACTGTACTTTAATCCATGGTTACAGGTTAACAGTACAGTCTGTTAGAGACACTAAGGGAAGTGTGTGGTGATTTATGTATGAATGAATGAAGAGAGTGTGTTCTAGGATTGAGAACCGATTCACATTTACACCTTTATTTCTTCTTCTATTTATTTTGCAGCTCTGCAGGTCGTCCCGTTGCTGCTGGCTTTTAGCCACGGTGTTAGCATCATTTGTAGTGTGTAAAGGTAAGACTGTACCTAATGCATTCTATCCATCTGTCTGTCTGTCTGTCTCTGTGTGTATGTATATATATAGGCATAACATTATCCTCATTTCTACGCTCACTGTCCACTTTATCAGCTCCACTTACTGTATAGCTGCTCTCTGTAGTTCTACAGTTACAGACTGTAGTCCATCTGTTTCTCTGATACTCTGTTACCCTGTTCTTCAGTGGTCAGGACCCCCATGGACCCTCACAGGGCAGGTACTATTTGGGTGGGGGGTCATTCTCAGCACTGCAGTAACACTGATGTGGTGGTGGTGTGTTAGTGTGTTTTGTGCTGGTACGAGTGGATCAAACACTGCTGGAGTTTTTATATTTCCAAAAGTTTTCACTCACCCATTCAAATCACTGAATCCAGGTGTTCCAGTCACTTCCATGGCCACAGGTGTATAAAGCCGAGCCCCTAGGCCTGCAGACGGCTTCTACAGACATTAGAGAAAGAATGGGTCGCTCTCAGGAGCTCAGTGAGTTCCAGCGTGGTGCCGTGATCGGACGCCACCTGTGCAGCAAGTCCAGTCGTGAAATTTCCTCACTACTAAATATTCCACAGTCCACTGTCAGTGGGATTATAACAAAGTGGAAGGGATTGGGAACGACAGCAGCTCAGCCACGAAGTGGTCGGCCACGTAAAATGACAGAGCGGTCAGCGGATGCTGAGGGGCATAGTGCACAGAGGTCACCGACTTTCTGCAGAGTCAATCACTACAGACCTCCAAACTTCATGTGGCCTTCAGATCAGCTCAAGAACAGCATAGAGAGCTTCATGGAATGGGTTTCCATGGCCGAGCAGCTGCATCCAAGCCTTACATCACCAAGCGCAGTGCAAAGCGTGGAATGCAGTGGAGTAAAGCGCCGCCACTGGACTCTAGAGCAGTGGAGACGAGTTCTCTGTAGTGACCAATCACGCTTCTCCACCAAGAGATTTTGGACAATTTCACGCTCCCAACTTTGGGGACGGCCCCTTCCTGTTCCAACACGACTGCACACCAGTGTACAAAGCAGGTCCATAAAGACACGGATGAGCCAGCTTGGTGTGGAAGAACTTGACTGGCCTGCACAGAGTCCTGACCTCAACCCCATAGAACACCTTTGGGATGAATTAGAGTGGAGACTGTGAGCCAGGCCTTCTCGTCCAACATCAGTGTCTGACCTCACAAATGCGCTTCTGGAAGAACGGTCAGAAATTCCCATAAACACTCCTAAACCTTGTGGAAAGCCTTCCCAGAAGAGCTGAAGCTGTTATAGCTGCAAAGGGTGGGCCGACATCATATTAAACCCTGTGGATTAAGAATGGGACGTCACTCAGGTTCATATGCGTGTGAAGCCAGACGAGCGGATACTTTTGCCAATACGGTGTATATACAGTAAGTGGAGCTTATAAAGTGGACAATGAGCATAGAAACCAGGAGGTGGTAATAATATTATGCCTGATCAGTGTATATACATTATATACAGTGTGTGTCAATATAGTATTGATATTTATTGTATGTCTAAGGCAAGTGCAAAGCTCCATAGACAATCACTGGCAGTAGAACGGGTCGTAATGAAGAAAAAATGCACTGTCATAGGATGTCACCTTTACCGCAAATCAGCTTGTGAAACGTATTGTGAAATTCAACTGTAAGTGCTGTTATTGTGAAACAGCAGGTCAGTCACAATGCGGTAGACCACGCAAACTCATGGAGAGGAGCCAGCGAGGGCTGAAGCATGTAAAAATCATCTGCTGTCTGTTGCGTCACTCGCTACAGATTGCCTCTGGAGGCAACGTCAGCAGCTGCATAACAACCTAAGATCACTATGCGCAATGCCAAGCTTCGGCCGGATTGGTGTAAAGCGCCGCCACTGGACTGAAAACGTGTTCTCTGTAGTGACGAATCAGCTTCTGTCAGCCTGATGGTGAATCTTGGTTTGGAGGATGTCAGAAGAACGTTACCTACTGGAACTCACAGTACCACCAGTAAAGTTTGGTGGAGGGGCTATAATGGGCTGGGGCTGTTTTTCTGGGTTTGGGCTCTCAGTTCCAGTGAAGGGTGATGTTGATGCTGTAGCATCAACATCACAGAGCCCTGACCTCAACCCCACTGAACACCTTAGGGAAGAACTGGAATGTCGACTGTGAGCCAGGCCCTCTTGTCCAGCATCAGTGTCTGACCTCTCAATGTTCTTTAGACTGAGTCTCTCCAAAATTTCATGGAAAGCTTCCCAGAAGAGTGAAAGCTGTTACAGCTGCAAAATGAGGGTTCTGGAATGGGACATCCAATATTGCTCATATAGGTGTGATGGTCAGGTGTCCAGATACTTTCGCTCTTATAGTTTGTGAGTGCAAATGGGCAATGAAGATGAAAAAAGGGCATTACAATTGAAAATGAATATAAAATTCAAAACTAATTGATTTTTCAATTTTACAAATAAAGTAAAATTTCAAAAATGAAGAACAAACTTATGTAGCTTTACTTATGTGAGTTTATGTAAATCTGGCCTATTTATGCTTATTTTATTGCACAATTGTTATTTATTTGTTGAAGTACATGTATTAAAATCAACAAAACAGGTAAACAGAGGAGCTTTCCATAAGAGAGTGTAGGTGACATGAAGGTGCTGCCTCATTAAGACCTTTATAGAGCCGTAGAAATGTAATCTCTTCATCTTTTGGTGGAGAACACTGAACCCCTATACTTCTGCTCAGCCCTCACTGCTCAGGTTCGGTGAGAAGATCTCAAAAAACACAGCTACTCTTCCTTGATTCAGAAACCAAAGTCTCGGGATTCCCCTTTCTGTTCCTCATACTGAGCTGAAACCCTGCTTGCACTCCGTGGTCGGCAGTGACTTCTGCTGAAGTTTTTATTTCTGCATTGGAAGGGAAAATACAGCTCTGGAGCAGCTCCTGGTCACTGCAGTGCCCTTTTCACCACCCTGTGAAAATAAATACCAGATATACACCAGTTGTGAAACACTGAGGGAGACAAAAAGGGCAGGTTATTTTACTTAGTCATAGTGAACGTGGCATTTATGAGCCGGGTTACTGTAAAGGTTGCGTTAAAATAAAATGTGATGCCAGAACCACAAACATCTGCACCTCGTTTACTCAGAAAACACACCTCGTGGAAAACTGACTTACATCATCTGCTGGTGACGTGATGAGTGGGTGACAGCCGCTGCCCTAGTTTTGGTTTCTATACTCCCCCGGACACTTTATTGGAAACCCCTCCCTGCTGCTCTACAGTTAGAGATTGTCCATATGTTGATGTGCAGTTTGTATTAGCCATCATATAGCCCTTCATTTGTACTATATATATATATATTGTACACAATCTGCTCCTGGATGGATGTTTTTGGATGGTTGTCCACTTTGACCAGTGATAAAGGGTAAAGGGGTAAATTGTAAATAGTGGAAGAGGATGAAAGTGTTTCTGAGATTCAAGCCAAAGTTTTTGTTTGTCAACTATTTTTCATACATACTTTTCAATATAGCTGATGTTGGAACAAAATCTCGTATCTCCGTTTCTGTCATTTTTCAGTTCTTGACATAATTTAAAAGTATGTATTGCCCTTTAAATTGTGTGTAAATTTCATGATGAAAGGACCAAAAGAACGGCCCAAAATAACTTGGAAAAATTCTGATTCCATTGACTTCCATTAAAAGTAAAGTAGGTTTTTTTCCTTCTCCTGTAAAGTCACCATTTCGGAGATACGAGGTTTTGTTCCGGTGACAGCGATATATTTTATTTTCTATATATAAAGCAATATAAAGAATAAAGAAGTGTTAATACCTTCTCATTCATGAAGTTAATGTGCTCATGTTTCCTGCATACCATGACAAACGTGCAAAAAAACAGAATTAGAATTTAAAAAGGAACCATGCTGTTTTATAGGCATTATATCAAGGGTGAAAGAATCCTTTTATTTGAAATACAGCGCTAAAATTTTATAATACTGAGAAGCATTATCATCATATATGAATGACATATCTTAACAGACCACTACCAGTGTGTTAGTGTAAACGCAGAGGTTTCTAAACTTAGAATACAACGTGGTGTCCCACAAGGCTCTGTTTTAGGGCCTCTACTGTTTTCTCTCCAATTACAGACACTAGGACATAAAATTTCTTGCACTTTGCTCTTGTGCTGACATGTGTCAGCTCAGTTACACGTACTGGAAGGTTGTATTAAATACATAAAAGTCCGGATGACTGGGAACTTCCTCCTGCTGGCTTTTGATAAACCAAAGATTTGCTGTTGGGCAATGAGATCTTTGACCTTTATGTTCTTTTGTGCTATTTAAATATTTAAAGAGTTAAAGAGTTAAAGAGTTCATATTTATTAATATTACTGTTCTGTGTTGTGCGTCTGCTACTGGCTGCTAAATTTCCTTCGGGATCAATAAAGTATCTATCTATCTATCTATCTATCTATCTATCTATCTATCTATCTATCTATCTATCTATCTATCTATCTATCTATCTATGATCTGAGTGTAACACTGGATGCTAGTTTATCATTTGAGTCTCATATCAGTCACAGCAATATAAATTTTCAGGTCTACTGGCTTAGACTTCTGTAATATGTTACTCGCTGCTGTTGACCTGCTGTAAATCAGCTTCAACCAGTTTAGAAAACAGCAGCCAGTGTGCTCACCAGAAATAGGGAGCTTCTTAACGCGTTACTGAGCTCTGGCAGATCTTACTGATCTGATAAGGAGTTATTGCCCATTCAGACCACCTCACTCAGCTGAGGAGGACTTACTCCAAACTGCAAGCATCTCTTACAGCTCAGCTGGTGGAAGGTCAGTTTCTGTTAGCATCATCACAGTATACCAGTATTTATAGTGATTCTAATAAAGTGGCCAGTGAGTGGAACCATAAGGTAGGTGTTTCAAATATCTTGGCCACTTCGTGGAATTAGAAGGTGGGTGTTTCTAATAAAGTGGCCAGTGAATGAAAGTATGGAGTAGGTCTTTTTCAAATAAAGTGGCCAGTGAGTGAACATAAAAACTAGGTGTTTCTAACAAAGTGGCCACTAAGTGGAATTAAAAGCTATGTGTTTCTAATAAAGTGGCCAGTGAGGGAAAGCATAAGGTAGATGTTTCTAATATAGTGGCCACTTCGTGGAATTAGAAGGTGGGTGTTTCTAATAAAGTGGCCAGTGAGCAAAAGTACAAAGTAGGTGTTTCTAATAAAGTGGCCACTAAGTGGAATTAGAAGCTTTGTTTCTAATAAATTGGCCAGTGACTGGAACCATAAGGTAGGAGTTTCTAATATAGTGGCCACTTCGTGGAATTAGAAGGTGGGTGGGTCTATCAAAGTGGGAAGTGAGTGAACATAAAAAGTAGGCGTTTCTAATAAAGTGGCCATTTAGTGGAAGTATAAGGTTGGTGTTTCTAATATAGTGGCCAGGGAATAAAGGTACAAAGTTGGTGTTTCTAATAAAACAGCCAGTGAATGGAAGTATAAGATTGGTGTTTCCAATAAAGTGGCCAGCGAGTGAAAGTAAGAAGTAGGTGTTTCTAATAAAGATGAATATATAAATGATCATTTGTACACTGGTCACTGTGTACATACCATCCTTCAAGCATCCGTCCGTCCACACAGCATGTTCTAAACGCACGTTCTCTCTGCTCGTCCTGCAGCTCAACCGTGTGAGAACATCACCGATCTTGACCTCAAACACTCCATCATTGGATCAACTCTCCAAGTCCGGCTTTTGCTCTACACACGGGTTAATGCAACCTGTGGCCACCTGCTCGACTCAGAAAACCCCTTCAGTGAGCCTTTACTGAATGTGACTCGTCCCACCATCTTCATCATCCACGGCTACCGGCCCACCGGCTCTCCACCGATCTGGATGAACTGGGTTGTGGAGGCCATCCTCGCTCGTAAAGACGTCAACGCCATCGTGGTGGACTGGAACCGAGGGGCCACCAACATCAACTACTTGAAAGTGGTGGAGAACACACGGCGAGTCGCCGTAAACCTGACCCACTTCATCCAGAAGCTGCAGGTAGGAATTATGGGGGTAAATCTAGTCCTCATTCATCAGGTAATGCTACATCTTTAAGCTTTAGCTCATCTGAAAGCTGCATTCTCCCCTCACTAACACTCCCTCCTCCTTACACACAAATCACACCGATTCAACACACGGCGCCTAAAAATCTCTGGGCTTTTAATGACCAACACGGAATATACTGAGTTTCTGCTGCCCTGAAAGCCACAGTGGTGGACAGTAACTGAGTAACTGAGTAAATGTAATTGGTTTCTGTACTTTAGTATTTTTGGTGTATCTGTACTGAAGTTTCTCCGTTCTGGACTTTTTCCTTTCACTCCACTACATTTCAGAGTCTAATATCCGACTTTTTCCTCCTACATTTTGAGAAATCTGTCGTTCCTTTTGGTTTCTGTGTGTATAAAAACGTAACATGTCAAAACGAAAGAAGCGCAAAGCCAGAGCACCAATCAGGGCCCAGCGGTCACTTTGTTTAGAGCTGGTTTTGACCTGTTGGTCATACCGACCCAGTGCAGCACGCGGTTCAACGTCAGCGCAGCAGCGTAAAACTTTGGGAGAGTCTGTTCAACATAAATGATGAACTAACCTAACTTTGTGTAAATAGAGCTCAATATAGAAATATGTCCACATATGCAGTCGAGACTGACGCGGCTTTTTTCTGAATTTCTACAAACACCATTTCATTTTATAGTAAATGAGTTTGGGCTGGTTTATGTTTATGAACAGACGCCTACAGATCAACATAGTAAAGGAGCTCATCTGTGATCCTGAGTTTAAAGCCAGTTTTTATTCAACTTAAACTTGGAACTAAGTTGTAAATAAATCTGAAACTGAAACTTTGCTTGTGTGTAAAAAGTGATTTCAGAGCCACTCGGTTCTCCCTGATGGAAACTGTTTACCTTCACGTTACGAAAAACACACACACAGTTCAACTCTGGGGCCTCCAAAACTGATGAAAACTGCATATTATGGCTTCTGTGTTTTGTTTTTTTTTTTCTGTTAATTCATTTTTTGTCTGAAAACAAGATATTCTGATATAATTTTGATGCCAAAACAGAGTGACTAAATGAAACCATGATCACAAACACATTTGAACAGTTTTTATAATATCAGTACTGAGAACTTCATATAAAATCATATAAAATAACCAACATTTTCCCCTCATTGTTGACACACATGGACAAAATAGGGCTTCCCTACCACCAAAATCCCACTTTAAGGCCTGTATACACCGTATTGACATCTCGTGTGATATTATAATGAGTTCTGTTTGATGTAAATTCATTAAGAAAAAAAAAAAAAGACAACAAAAAATCACATCACCAGCAACTTCTAGTAGAAACTTCTAAAGCTTTCAGCTGTTTCATAGTTTTTGTCCATTTTTAATCAGGTCTATTAGAGATGTCAAAGTGGAATTTCACCAATTTGTCAAAATTATTGCATAATTAAGTGATTCAGAGGGTTTGGTGTGACCTGGTCCAGATGTCTTCACAGTGGTTTTGATGGGAACCAGGCGTCGCCATGACGACAACACAGATATAGACACTTTATTTACCATCCAGAACCACCAGAGAACCTACACGAGTCTTCTGGGCTTATATGGAATGTTGATGATGGAAAACAGTGGAAAATCTGGAATAATGAGTTTTCTTTGGGGACTATTTTGCCGCACAGCGCCCTGCATGTCTCCCTCCACCATGAATGGAGTTGAAGTTCTCAGAACCAGTTCATGGAACTTTCTGTAGGAGCTTTTAGAGGGACGTCTGGTTCCTATCACCACCACTGTGAACGGCTCTAACTGTTCTTACTGAACACGGCTTAATAATTTGCTGGTTGTGAGAAATGAAAGTGTTTAAATAAGTAATGTTGGGAATCACCATGTTAGGGCGTGTGGATAAATATATCACAAGCCAGTGCTGCAGAAACATGAACAGAAAGAAATAATATGAGGCTTTTCCTCAAATAACCTTCAGAACTGTCACTGGAGTAAATCATTATTTCTCGCCGATGTGGTTGGACTTCCTCTTGTGAGTTGCGGTTCTAAAGCGTAGGTGGGAACCTGATTGAGCACAGTTAACACTTTAGTCTGATGCCTTGTCTTTATGTTATGAAAATACTGATCAAGAATCTGGATTCACCTGCCATTTAAACAATCTTTGTTATTTTAGATACAACAATAATTTATATTATTTAATATAATATAATATAATTACTTAAATATTTCAACAATTAATTAAAAAGTAAATTAAATATCGTGTCATTATGCATTTACATTCATTTTCATACATACATTCATTTCTTTTTCAAGTTACATCCTTTAAGATTTGATCTTTTTTTTTGAAGCCCTGAGGCCTTTGGTGACGTCACACTGAGCAACTGCATGTACACACATTCCTGAAAGTCTCTCTGTGCTCAGTCCAAGTCCAGCGAGCTTTACTCCATCTAGAGTTTAATTACAAGTCCGAACACGGTCAGTAACTGTGTGCACAATGGTCGAGTAAACAGGCCGCCTATAATCCGGGTTAATTTTTAACCCAGATGAGTGGAAACTTTAGCATGAGGCTTGGTTACTGTGCACTGTGTGTGACTGAGATAACTATAGTACATATACGGTACTTTACAAGTCAGTTACGCAGGAAAAGGGTTTAAAACTCTTTATTGTGGCAGTAAGTGTGTTTTTTCCAGCAAATCTAAGTAGAAAACATCAAATCACTGCAAAAAATTTTTTTAAATCACATTAAATAAATACAAATAAACAAATACAGTACAGTGTGGAATGTTTGATGTTTTTAATAAATGCTTATTGATATTTTGCTCAGAACTGATGCTCCCAAACATTTGTGTTTGTACACCAACACATAAGTGGTGTTATAAATGGTTGAAAATATTGATTAAAATATTGAATGTAATGATGACTCTGCTCTTAAATTCTTATTTTTTCAATTAGAATTTTTCTATTTTATAGTTATTGCACATTTTTTAAGTTGCTGTTGACCATGAACTCTTCCCTGCAGGACGAAGGAGTGTCTCTCAGCTCCATCCACATGATCGGAGTGAGTCTGGGGGCTCATATCGCAGGATTCACAGGGGCTAACTTTAACAGCAACATCGGCAGAATCACCGGTATGAGACGTCCAGCCTTGCTTGCTTTGTTTCTTGGGCTCCCTCTAGTGATTGGGCCCCTGAAGCACCCCATAGAATAATAATAATAATAATAATAATAATAATAATAATAATAATAATATAATAGCAGTGTTCACAGGGCTTATACATAAAATAAAATCTCTTGTTTGTTGGGTTTGAATGAGTTTCCAGACTTAACAAATGCGTGAAGGTCAGTGAAGCCGTCAGATTTACTTCATAACTGTTTGGTCAGTGTAATCGTGTTGAGTACAGTGCAAAAAAAGGGTGTCTTGTCAAGTAAAATCATCTTAAATATCATCAATAAATATAATTATCGTTTTTAGATTGAACTAAAATCAAAGATTATTTCACTTATATTCAAACATTTCTGACATATTTTAAGTGTTTCTAGTAGAATGTAGTAGATATAAGTAGATAAATCTCAAGATATTGAGAGATAATGTTGCTTGTTTTAAGAAATGAGCTTGAAACCAGCCAAATCATCTGCCACTATAGTGAGATCATTTTTCTTGAGGAAAAAACTGGTAAAATAAAAAAAGTCTAGAAATCAATCTTATAATAAGTGCACAACCATGTAGATGATTTTACTTGGCAGGATTTTTATTTGCCGTGTAAAGCTCAGCATCTTCCCCATCGGCTCCTGGCATCTTCTGTTTACATGCTCTTAAAGAATATATAAGATAAAACTATAATATAAAATATTAAACTAAGATAAACTAAGTAATAGAATATAACTAATAAACTAAGAGAGAGAAAATTAAACAAACCTTTTCTAAACATTTCTAACTGAAGAACTCTGCATGTTTGATCCAGCTCTGGATCCTGCAGGCCCGTCCTTCACAGGGAAGCTTCCAGAAGACCGCCTGGACAAGACGGACGCTCAGTTCGTAGATGTCCTGCACACAGACATGGACTGTGAGTTCATCTAGAGATGTACAGTGCAGTTGATCTGTGTAGAGTAAACGATAGTGGCTCATCTCCCAACGCTTTTTCTCAGCTCTTGGTTTTCGGAAACCACTGGGCCACATTGACTTCTACGCGAACGGTGGAGCGGATCAGCCAGGCTGTCCTAAAACCATCTTCTCAGGTCAGTGACTGATTCATCTCCCCACAACTCCAAATACAGGCCTCACGTTTTACCCAGCCAGTAGATTTTAATAACCTGGTCTCATTTGCCGTGGAAAAGCTCTGCAGGGAAATGTTGAGGTTTGAGTGAAACCCCTTTAATGGTCAGTGCCCTCTGGTGGACCCAGAGTATTATTACACACTTCTATAATCTAAGAATGGCTCAGCCAGGTTGCACTGAAGTCCCTGTAGCTATGGAGGTCTTGGTAAGCCTTAGTATGTAATAAGACTGGGATTTTAAGGGGTTGACCAAGTTTTGAGCCCAGATTTTTGACCATTAGGAATGGAAAAAGATGTTAACAAGTCTAGAAATCTCATGAAGAGGAATGTTGAGGAACATTTGAAATATGGGCCAGGCTGAACATTTTTCGTAGTGTATCTTACACAGTCTGACAGTTTTATCCCTGCGCCAGACTTTATTATTTACACCACACAAACAGAACGGATTCCACTTTGGCTCCTTCTGAACTTTCACGCTCATTTTAGAAGATATCGCCCACCGAGAAAGCTAATTTTGTTTACTGCTGGGATAAAGAAGCTTTTCAGCGTTGCTCAGAAACACTAACTTCTCAGCTCTTTCTCATTTTTTATCATCATTATTTTTAAATGAAATGTTGTTTTTAACATGTCGATTTTGAGCCAATAACTTGTTATGAGATTCTATGGCCAGAATCCTGCAGTTCATGGCAGGTTCATTGATTATAGGGCAAAAGACAGGAATAGCGCCCCCTGGATGCACATTTTTGAATGTCATGCAACCATCGACACTGTGGAAATCATCTTAAATCTAATCAATGTTTCTAATATTTCTCATTGTCAGGTTGTTTTTTTAGTGTATTATAAGGATATTTAACTGTATGAATGTCTAATTTTTAGACGTTTTTGCCGAAATGACTTCATTAAGTGAATTTAACTCAAGATCAAATGAATTTAACTCAGATCAATTAGCTTATTTTAAGGCATATCCCTGGAGTACAGTGAGATAATCTGGCACAGAGTAACAGGTAATGAGTAATGAGATTACTTTTTTCCTGGAATTGATAGTTAAAGTAATCTGATCATATTTTGTGGTAGAAGTAATGAATAGGTGGTAATGGGTTACTTTGAGTAACTCTCCCAAAACTGGTTCTATCTATAACACTAACACCTGCATTATGCACGTACAGTATATCTCACCTGTATTTTCAGTGAGGCCCTTGACTTATGGAGGCCCTCAGCAGCTGCTTACCTTCACCCAGTGCGGAGACGGGCCTGCCTGCCGCAGTAGACAGTTCAGGTGTGGCGTGTTGGTTTCCAGCACATTGGCACCGAAACAACAACAAGCTCTCCTGTTACAGAGTTCCTGGGAATGGCGTGTTCAGCATGTGTCAATCCAGAGCTCTGCACATCACTGAGTTCAGATAAATAGCAATTTCAGTGTCAAGATGAAAGATAAAATTATTTTAATGTACACAAACACTACAAGCGCTCTGGAAGTCTGACACGCTCAGGCTGCGCTGATTAATCTCGGTCTGATGAAGATAAGAGTCTGATCCGGATACGGGTTTTGGATGCATTCCTCACCTGAAGAACTGCACTAAACCGCAAAGCAGACAGGCTGATTATCAGTGTTTTGATCTCTGCAGGTTCCAAGTATTTTAAGTGTGACCACCAGAGGTCAGTGTTTCTCTTCCTGTACTCTCTGAACAACACCTGCCCAATCACGGCCTATCCCTGCTCCAGTTACTCGGACTTCTTAGACGGGAAGTGTTTGAACTGTACGCAGTTCGGGTCAGCCGGATGTCCAGTCTTTGGTAAGAATCACATCTACATCTACAGAATAGTCATTAATTCTGCTTCTGCTGGAACATAATAGTCCACAATATGAAAACTACGTGGATCATGGGGGGCAGTCGTGGGCTGGAGGTTAGGGATCCAGCCTCGTGACCGGAAGGTCGCCGGTTCGATCCCCAGCACCGACAGTCCATGACTGAGGTGTCCTTGAGCAAGACACCTAACCCCCAACTGCTCCCCGGGCCCTGCGGATTGGGCTGTGGAGGTGAAATTTCCCCATTGTGGGACTAATAAGCGTCACTTAATATTTATATACTGCATATCGTTGTTGTCGGAACAAAACCTTGTATCTCCATTTTTCAGTTTTTGGCATAATTTAAAAATGCACATAGTTTTTTACATTGGGTGTAAATTTCATGATGAACGGACCAAAAGAAACGGCCCAAAATGACTTGGAAATACGTCTGGTTCCCTTGACTTACATTAAAATTAGAGTAGGTTTTTTCCTTCTCCTGTAGAGTTGGCATTTTGGAGATACAAGGTTTTGTTCTGACAGTGATATATATATACATATTGACTGTAAACGATTCCTGCATGTGCAACTGATTAAATATGGTATTTTATCAGCATATTTTAAAGCACGATTTGTCATTTATTTGCTTATTTTAACTTTAAACATTGAAAAGGTTAAAACATAAAATGGATATTATACCATATTATACTTTCACACAGGACACATTTCATGTTTTCCCCAATATGTTAAATTCAGCTAATTGTAATTAGAGGACGTGTTAACTTATTTAGACTCTCTCTCTCTGCATATATAATTTTATAATTTATATATATATATAACAGAAGGTTTTGTAGTAAAACTACACAGTAACTTAATTTATTAATTTATCATAAATTCTTGAAATGTTGTCCTCCACAGATTTGATCAGCACATTTCAATACAGAGTATTCAGAATAAAAATTAGATTTTAAGAATTTGTATTGATTCAGCTTTTTCATCATTCTGCACATTGAAAATGTCTTAATTTGATGGTTTGCTTTTCATGCCGTGTTTCAGTAGCACTGTAACAGAATAATTTTATATCAGAAACAAGATTTTTTTATTGGAAACGGTGATTCCACACTTTTAACAGTGGTGTAAAGGGCCTCTTCCAGTTCTGACTGTAATTCTGACAGATCTTACATCTTATCTGACAGATAAGAATTCACAGCTGACAGGATCTGTACTGAGATGTACATCATGATCTGAATGGTTTATACAGTAACTGTTATGAGGCACATTCTTGTTGAATAAGCTGCTCTGTCATGTTTCCTCTTCAAAGGCTATGATGTGATTCGCTGGAAGGATTCGCTGGTGAAGATGGACCAGGCGATGACATATTTTACTACGAATAAGGAAACTCCATTCTGCAGTGAGCTCAACCTTCACTACATAGACATATATGTCCACTGAGTGATAGAAGTGTACATGTACATAAATGTACATTCCATATACACTCACCGGCCACTTTATTAGGTACATTAAGTTCCAATTCCAACAGAATTAAGGCAGTTCTGAAGGCAAAAGGCTGGACCCCCTTTTCCCTTCAGAACTGCTTTAATTCTTCATGTCAGACTTTCAACAAGGTGTTGGAAACGTTCCTCAGAGATTCTGGTTGGTTATTTGAGTTCCTGCTGCCTTTCTATCATCTGGAACCAGTCTGCCCATTCTCCTCTGACCTCTCACATCAACAAGGCATTTTCGTCCACACAACTGACCGCTCACTGGATATTTCCTCTTTTTCGGACCGTTCTCTGTGAACCCTAGAGATGGTTGTGTGTGAAAATCCCAGCAGATCAGCAGTTTCTGAAATACTCAGACCAGCCCGTCTGGCACCAACAACCACGCCACGTTCAAAGCCCCTTAAATCCCCTTTCTTCCCCGTTCTGATGCTCGGTCTGCACTTCAGCAAGTCGTCTTAACCACCTCTACATGCCTGAATGCAGTGAGCTGCAGCCGTGTGATTGGCTGATTAGATATTTGTGTTAACAAGCAATGGAACCTAATAAAGTGGCCAGTGAGTGTATATCAAATTTCAAATCAACCATACATACAAAATATCTGAACTTAATCAATGGGCTTTCCGATCTCATCATGCTTGATTCAAGATTACAACAATTTTTCATAAAGATTTCGTTTTTTTATTTTTCCAGAAACTGGTTATAAGGTTGATATTTTGACCTGGAACTCAGAAGCACGATGGGGCTACATAAGCATCACTTTACGGAAAGGAGACCAGGAGACAACGGCTGAAATCGATCAGTGAGTCTGTCTAAACACTTAAAGTGGAGAGACTTCACCAAAACACGACATTTTACTGGACCAGCTTGAAAACATGGTTGGCTTAGACAGACTAATTGACAGACCACTTTCATTTAATTAGTGTAAATGGAAAGTTTTCTGAAATTTGATGAGGGCAATGTGGTGTCCCATAAGGCTCCGTTTTAAGGTGTTTACAGTTCACTTTATTTACAGCCCCAACAATATGTACGAAGTCTGTAAACACAATGTTGCCATTCACTTTTATGCTAATGACACTCAGATACAGGTCAGCTGTAATATAGCTGTGATACAGTTACACACTTTTGCTGAACTTCAATGAAACAGGAGAATTTTTTGTTGAAATAAGGTTGCAGAATTTTTTCCTTTAAAAATTTGCACTGCACCGCTTTCAACTGAGTTGCTAATAAATGGTAGACGCTCGATTTTATTTTCTGTTTTTATTTGTAGCAGAAATGTGTAGGTTTTTTTGTACAAAACAAATTTTAATCTTGCTCAAATATCTTCAAATTACCTATCAAAAAAACAGAATTTTTACATTTTTAAAAAAACAGCAACTTCAGAGGTAAACTAGTAGCTTTTGCATAGCATCTCCCAAAAAGGACCATTTTTTCACAACCGTGAGGAACCTGGGAACCAATCACAATCCAATTGAAAGAGGGGGTCATAGAGTTTCCAGGCTCCCCCTAGCTATGGCACTGCCATACACAGACAGAAGCTTCCATTACTGTATTAACCTCAGTCCAATAAGAGCAGTGAGCACGGAGCATCCCATCACTCGGAGTCTGAGTGTGTTGTCTGTTTCTTCTCCATCCCAGCAAGTCTTATAAGTTCGAGCAGTACACTGAGAATAGCCTGCTGGCGCAGTTTGACAGGGATGTCCAGCCGGCTGAGAAAATCACTCTGAAATACAGAACAGGGAACGTGTTTGGACCTCGGTATAAACTCCGCGTTCTCCGCATACGCCTCACTCCTCTTCCCCTGGAGCACAAACTGAGGTAAGGGTGCACTTTTGAATTTGGCTTTGATCTGTCCCCTTCAATCATTTTCATGCCATCGGCGTTCAACAGAAAGAGAAAGCTTGAGGGAAAATTATGCGCAGAATGTTTACCTTTTATGCAAATTGATCAGCCTGTGGCTCTTTTACTGCCCCCTTGCGGCTCCACGGCTGAATCAGATCAGCAGGTAATAATAAAATAATCCTCCTCTACAGTAAAATAAAGCTCTGCTGATCCTTCAACACAGTTTAACAGTAAATGGTCTTAAACGCTGGAGTTAATGTAGAACTGCTGATTCACCCTTTAACCCTGAAGATCAGCGCAGACGGCTGGTCACCATAGCAACACAGACGACAGTCTCGCCCAGCTAGTAGCTACGAAACGGCAAAGAGAGAGATTTAAGACGAACATCGATAATTTGGGGACGAATGGACTTATTAGTGTTTATAATCAGTCCAGCTGGTTTCCTGATACGTTTAATCTGCACTGAGAAACTATCAAACACTTAAAGTCGCGAGGCTGAAGTCGTTTTCTCACTTTCCAGCTTCTCATTTGAAAATTTCTCGTTCCACCTTAAATGGTTCAGTAGTTACATTCTGGTGCCTCAGGCACCGTTTAAGGTGGACCGGGAAAAGCAAAGTAAGCCTTTGATATTGTAAGTCATTGATATTTTCAGCCTGCGCTAGCACATTAGCACATGCTCAGACATGCTTACTGGTAAAATGGGCATAAAATGTTGGTTTGATTTTTGTTGAAAGGACCAAATGGCTCTTCTTTAGAGTTTAGAGCCATTTTCTGCCAACTGTGTTTGCACACTGTGGAATTAGACCTCTGCATTTAACCCATCCGTGCAGTGAAACACCCACATACATGCACACTAGTGAACACACACACTAGGGGGCAGTGAGCACACTTGCCCGGCGCGGTGGGCAGCCCTATCCATGGCGCCCAGGGAGCAGTCATAAAGTCTTTCCACGTAATCAAGTCTGTTTGTGATTTGTGAGACGAGCCTACAATTTGAACATAAACAGTAGCAGCCTTGTATCATTTCTACCATAGTTTAGTCAAAATAGGTGCGAATTTGTGCAGCTAACCTGTATTCACACATATAGACTGACATCTTGTACGTCTTCTGTCCATATCCTGTACAATCTGGAAGGTTCTCTATCAGTGTTCTGTCCCTGAGAACCTGCATCTCATGTATTATCTCCCTCAGACTAACTGCACATACAGAACGTGAACAGCAGCACATTTCATAACTTGTTACTGTACAACTGTACATTGGAATTGTCAGGTGTAATACCCGTCTTCACCACCAGAGGTCAGCCTCACCCGAATACTGACGTACTCCCTAGTTACACCCTGACCGCTCACCTGCAGCTCATTTACCTGCCTGTTTAAGGACCTCCAGTACATTGGCTCACTGCCAAGTACTGCCAGTTTATCCCTACTGCTGATGGTTTTGGAATACCTTGACCCTGGAATGGTTTTGGGTCTCATTTTGGTGCTTTTACTGTTTTGTGAACTTTCCTGGTGTTTTGACTTTTGGACTGTTTTTGACTCTGATTCTGGTTTTTTGTGTTGGAGTAAAACGGGTAACACAGATTCCAATCAGTCTGGAGAGCCTTCCTTACAGGAATAGTCCAATTCTAATGTATATGTGTATATTCAGAGTTGGTGTATGTGTATATATATATATATATATATATATATATATATATATATATATATATATATATATATATATATAAGGGGGCTACGCACCTAAGATTTTCACGAACTGTCCACTTGTGTAAATGTGATGTGACAATAAACGTGATTTGATTTGATATGTATTGTAAAAGAAATGCCACAATTCTACTTCATCATTTGAGCAGCTGCCCTTTACAATGAGTGAAGGTTCATGATGAATGGACCAATAGAAATGATCCAACAATACTTGGAATAAAATCTCATGTTAATTCACACTAAAAACAAAGAACGGTTTTGCTCTCTGCTGTAAAGTTGCCGTTTTGGAGATACATATTTTTCTTCGTATGGTAACGATGTGCTTCATAGACGACTAGGGACGTTTAAGGGGAAGTCGTTTACCATATATAGGTCTTTGGGGGTGTGACTTTATGTAAATAAGCCTGGCTGAGCCTGGGACTGTATAGTTTATCATTGGACACCTGGTGTGCAAACATAACACCTATATTTACTTTATAGATAGTTGGATACAGCTAAAAAAACGTACAGTAAATGTATGTAGAATTTGAGATACTACCTCATCTCCCACCCCTCAGTTCTGAAAATAGTTTTAAGTTCTTACTTAATTATATTTTAAATTGAGCCCTCATATCTCCATTTTTGTCTTTTTTCAGTTTTTGACATAATGTGAAAATACCCGTTGCCCTTTAAATGGTGTGTAAATTTCATGATGAATGGGCCAAAAGAAACAGCCCAAAACACTTTGGGAAGACGTCTGGTTCCATTGACTTACATTAAAAGTAGAGTAGGTTTTTTCCTTCTTCTGTAAAGTTACCGTTTCAGAGATACGAGGTTTTGTTCCGACAACATTGACATGAACGTATCTGCACAGTTCATCGTGGTTCATTGAGCGCAGCTGTGCACAGTTCATGAATTCCAAAATTCCATGTTTTCTACTTTGTTTTCACAGATTTAGAACACTTTCTACTCCTACTTTGATAAACGAGAACCCTGTGAAATTAAGCCCGTCTTCTCTTTTTCCTTGTCTTGTTCCAGACCCCTTTGTCGCTATGACCTTCTACTGTTGGAGAACAAAGAAGTGACCTTCAGGCCGATTCCCTGTGAGTGGTCCAACTTCTGACCCAAAGACTAAACACGGACAGTTTCTGTTTTGGTAGAAACTCTGAGGTCTTCAGGGACTGAGGAGCTTCATAAAACCTCACGGACTCAGAAGGAAAACCTTGCATTCCTCTTTTTGTTCCTCTGGTTTGGAGGCCCTGTGATTAATCCTGAAGCCATATCTTCTGTATTCACTCCAGATCCTTTAAAGCTAATGTAAATAAACCTCTGTATCTCTGTTTAACTCCAGCTTTACATTTGACAGGTGAGTTTGTCGGGGTGTAAAGGTTTTATGTTTAATGAGAGAGCTATTAGTGCAGGACCGTGAGATGCTGTAGAAACCCCAGGTGCAGCGACGGACGCCGGTCTGATTCTGTGAGCGGAAATATGAACGTCTCTCTCTTTACGGCTGTTAAACGAGGGATTTTGTATTTATTTTAACTTATTGAATCTTGTACAGACACTTTGTAATTCTCAGTTTTTAAATAAAAGCTCATTTTTAACTTTTACCAGTCATTATTAACAATCAACACACGTATTTAAGCAGTAGAACATGCTGTAACTGCTTGAAGACAAACGTTCTCTCTGAACTAACAGAACATTTGAAGAGGATGGACGATATTTTGACAGATCAGCATAGAAATCAAGGTGCCGAAGTACCAGGTCGCTTTTTTGGGTAACAGTGTGAATTTAATTCAATTTCACTGAAATTACCACAGACTTACAGCCATCTCACTAAATTAGACTGAAATGCCCAACAGGTTCTAGATATTTACAAAGAACTTACAGAGCCTCACTGGTGTCATCAAAATAATGTGCAGTCATGACTTAGTAAGGTGTGGGAATGAGATGATTAAGTCGTGGCCACGACTTAATCATCTCATTCCCGTCCCTTATTAAGTCGTGGCCATGCAACAGGACCTTGTTCACGCTTTACTAAGTTGTGGCCACACATTATTTTTATTTATACAGTATGTCACCAGTGGGGCTCCGTAAGAACTAGACAATAATATAGAAAAATAAATATTAGGGCCAAATAATGTCATAATTAATAATAAAGTAATAATAAATACACCCTGGACAGGTCGCCAGTCCATCGCAGGGCAGACAGACAGACACAATCACACACACCCAGGGGCAATTTAGCACATCTAAACAGCCTGACTGTGTGTCTTTGGACTGTGGGAGGAAACCGGAGAACCCGGAGGAAACCCACACTGACACTGGGAGAACGTGCAAACTCCACACTGAAAGGACCCCGGTCGCCCGGCCGGGGAATCGAACCCAGTACCCTTTCCTAATTTGTGCCTCTCGACCGTGGTCGTGACGGGCGTTGCTTCACCTGCCAGCTCCTGGGCCAGCTCCTGGGCCAGCTCCTGGGCCAGCTCCTGGGCCAGCTCCTGGGCCAGCTCCTGGGCCAGCTCCTGGGCCAGAACGGTGTTAGCTTTCCACCCGTTCTGGGATAATACCCAAACTTTGACTCATTTCCACCACAAAGACGGATCAAAGGCAGGATTACCTCGAGGTACTGGCCGTTTATTGCAGACAGTTTAGGCATAACACAAACATAAACAAGTGGCCGTGTTAAATAAAAGAGAAAGGAGCAGAGGAGCGGGAGAGGAACGTTTACGTGCTGTTCGAGGCTGCAGCACCCGGCGACGACTACTACATGCACCACAATATCCATAATGCAGAACATTCCCAAAGCATTAACCTCTCGCATTCCCAACACCAGGCCCTTCTCGCTACCCCCCACACATCTGTGCTGCCCGACGTAGAAACTGAGAAATTTTATCGTTTTTTGAAAAATAAATGCCCGTTTTAAATGTGATGCGGAAAACACGCTCCAAAAACAACAAAAGCACTTTAGGCTTTCTGCCTCAGAGTTACGTGGTTAATATCTAGAACTCAGGGAACCTATAAGCCTTTAGATGAAAATGTCTTTGAGATCATAAACCTGTTCATTCAGGCAGGCAGGTCCGAACCTCTGACCGATACCATATATACACGGTGCAGGTCGTATAACGCCAGCGCGGTCGTCATCCACAGACAGGGTTACAGCCGAGCTTGACCCGATATCGGCTGCAGAACCCTAGAACCCTCGTCTGTGGCTCTGCGAGCTTCAAACACAGTTCGTCTTAAAGGCCACCCCCTTAGTGTCTGTTACTCGGGCGGGTCAGAGGGCAGTCAAAGTTTGTCCTGTCCACATCATTTGGACATGTGTCTCTTCAGACGATCTACCTCCACCTGAAAGAGAGAGCAGAGGGAACTCGGTTCTGGAGGCCGGCGTGGTGGAGGACCACTGTTCAGCATAAAGGAACCCGGGACACGTCCCATTAACTCCATACACGGAAAATATGACGGCTAAACACTACATTACAAGGGTTCTTCTAGGGTTCTGTAGTAAAGAAAATAGTTCTATATGGAGTCTTGAACACTCACAGCTACTGCTACTCAGAGCTGATTGGTTAATGTTACTGCTACTGAGAGCTGGTTGGTTAGTGTTACTGCTACTGAGAGCTGATTGGTTAGTGTTACTGCTACTGAGTGCTGATTGGTTAGAGGTACTGCTACTGAGAGCTGATTGGTTAGTGTTACTGCTACTGAGAGCTGATTGGTTAGTGTTACTGCTACTGAGAGCTGATTGGTTAGCGTCACTGCTACTGAGAGCTGGTTGGTTAGTGTTACTGCTACTGAGAGCTGATTGGTTAGCGTTACTGCTACTGAGAGCTGATTGGTTAGCGTTACTGCTACTGAGAGCTGATTGGTTAGCGTTACTGCTACTGAGAGCTGATTGGTCAGTGTTACTGCTACTGAGAGCTGATTGGTCAGTGTTACTGCTACTGAGAGCTGATTGGTTAGTGTTTCTGCTACTGAGAGCTGATTGGTTAGCGTTACTGCTACTGAGAGCTGATTGGTTGGCGTTACTGCTACTGAGAGCTGATTGGTTAGTGTTACTGCTACTGAGAGCTGATTGGTTAGTGTTTCTGCTACTGAGAGCTGATTGGTTAGCGTTACTGCTACTGAGAGCTGATTGGTTAGCGTTACTGCTACTGAGAGCTGATTGGTTAGTGTTACTGCTACTGAGAGCTGATTGGTTAGTGTTACTGCTACTGAGAGCTGATTGGTCAGCGTTACTGCTACTGAGAGCTGATTGGTTAGTGTTACTGCTACTGAGAGCTGATTGGTTAGTGTTACTGCTACTGAGAGCTGATTGGTTAGTGTTACTGCTACTGAGAGCTGATTGGTTAGTGTTTCTGCTACTGAGAGCTGATTGGTCAGTGTTACTGCTACTGAGAGCTGATTGGTTAGTGTTTCTGCTACTGAGAGCTGATTGGTTAGCGTTACTGCTACTAAGAGCTGATTGGTTAGTGTTGCTGATTGGTGGGGCACAAGATTCCACTACTTGTTAGGTACATTAGCCTCGTAGCTCCACTTCAGATATCAAACATGTTTTATCTGATCTGCTACGTTTGGCTGATTTTTGACTGAATCGATTTAAGCCGTACAGTAAACACACCTCCAGTGACAGGCGCATTTTCTTCTCTTCGTCCAGTTCGGTCATCATCAGTTTAAGGTCTCTCCTGCATGAGAAGAAATGAGAAAGCAATAAAATGAGATCATACACCGGTCAGCCATAACATTCTGACCACCTCCTCGTTTCTACGCTCACTGTCCACTTTATCAGCTCCACTTACTGTATAGCTGCACTCTGTAGTTCTACAGTTACAGACTGTAGTCCATCTGTTTCTCTGATACTCTGTTACCCTGTTCTTCAGTGGTCAGGACCCCCATGGACCCTCACAGAGCAGGTACTATTTGGGTGGTGGATCATTCTCAGCACTGCAGTAACCCTGACGTGGTGGTGGTGTGTTAGTGTGTGTTGTGCTGGTGTGAGTGGATCAGACACAGCAGTGCTGCTGGAGTTTTTAAACACCTCCGTGTCACTGCTGGACTGAGAATAGTCCACCAACCAAAAATATCCAGCCAACAGCGTCCTGTGGGCAGCGTCCTGTGGGCAGCGTCCTGTGACCACTGATGATGGACTAGAGGATGACCAGCACAAACTGTGCAGCAGCAGATGAGCTGTCGTCTCTGACTTTACATCTACAAGGTGGACCCACAACGCAGGAGTGTCTAATAGAGTGGACAGTGAGTGGACAGTGTTTATCAGCATAAATCAGCCACACTATCTGTACAAAAGCAACCAGACAGCCCTGGTGTCTGTGAGCCAGAGGGGCATAAAGCCCCCCAGCATTGGGCTGTGGAGCAGTCCAGCTGTGTTCTCTGGAGTGATGGAGCTCCATCCAACACCTTTGAGATGAGTTGGAGTGATCCAGAACTGACCAACATCCAACATCAGTACCTGACCTCACTAATGCTCAATCAAATCCTCACAGCAATGTTCAACATCTAGTGTAAAGCTTTCCCAGAAGTATAGAGGCTGTTACTGCAGCACAGACTCACTATTAACCCCTTCACTTCAGAGGAAACTCTGGAGTTTACAGACTGTAGGACACAAAGTGTATCTGTGCACTCACTTGTGTTGACTCTTCAGCACCTCCAGTTCTCCTCTCATGTCCTGTATCTCGTCTCTGAGCCGCTCTAGAGTGGGTGGGCCGCGTGGCGTGAGTTTGGGTTTCATGTCTGTTCTAGATGAACCTGCAGAAGATGCAGCAACCGCAGCAACATCAGACTCCTGTAAACAAACAACACCGAGAGTCTGACATCAGTAGGAAGATTATTCCACAATTTTGGAGCATAAACTGCAAAAGCCCGGTCCACCTTTGATTTTAAGTTAGTACGTGGAACAGTTAATAACCCCTTATTTGAAGAACTTAAAGTTCTGGCACTATGAAGAGGACGAAAGAGCTCAGTAATGTATGCTGGAGCCTCGTTAGGAACAGCCTGATAAGTAAGCATTAGGCCATATTAGAAACTGTATATGAGGGCCTGTAGGCCATATATTAGGACTTGTAGGCCACATATTAGGACCTGGAGGCCACATATTAGAATGTGTAGGCCATATATTAGGACATGTAGGCCATATATTATGACCTGTAGGCCACATATTTGAACTTGTAGGCCATATATAGGCTGTATATTAGGACCTGCAGGCCATATATTAGAACCTAGAGGCCATATATTAGGACATGTTGGACAAATATGAGGACATGTAGGCCATATTAGAACATATTGGACATACATTAGGACATGTAAGCCATATTAGAACATGTAGGCTGCATATGAGGACCTGTAGGCTATATTAGGACCTGTTGGCCATACATGAGGACCTGTAGGCCATATTAGGCTTTGTTGGCCGTACATGAGGACCTGTAGGCCATATTAGGACCTATACGCCGTATTTGAGGACCTGTAGGCCATATTAGGGCCTATAGGCTGAATATGAGGACCCGTAGGCCATTTAAGAACCTGCAGGCCATATATGAGGACCTGTAGGACATATTAAGGCCAATAGGCTGTATATGAGGACCTGTAGGCTGTATATGAGGACCTCTAGGCCATATTAAGACCTGAGCAACACATATTAGGATTTGTAGGCCATATTAGGACCTGTACACCGTATTTGAGGACTCATAGGCATTATTAGGACCTGTTGGCCATACATGAGGACCTGTAGGCCATGTTAGGCCTTGTTGGCTGTATATAAGGACCTGTAGGTCATATTACGATGTCTAGGCCATATTAGGACCTGTAGGCCATATATGAGGACCTGTAGGCCATATTAGGACCTGTACGCCATACATGAGGACCCGTAGGCCATATTGGGCTCTGTAGGCCATATTAGGCTCTGTTGGCCATACATGAGGACCCGTAGGCCATATTAGTACCTGTTGGCCAAACATGAGGATCTGTAGGCCATATTAGGACCTGTATGCTGTATTTGAGGACCCGTAGGCCATATTAGAACCTGTAGGCCATACATGAGGACCTGTAGGACATATTAAGGCCAATAGGCTGTATTTGAGGACCTGTAGGCTGTATATGAGGACCTCTAGGCCATATTAAGACCTGAGCAATACATATTAGGACTTGTAGGCCATATTAGGACCTGTACACCGTATTTGAAGACCCATAGGCATTATTAGGACCTGTTGGCCATACATGAGGACCTGTAGGTCATGTTAGGCCTTGTTGGCTGTATATAAGGACCTGTAGGTCATATTACGACATGTAGGCCATATTAGGACATGTAGGCCATATATGAGGATCTGTAGGCCATATTAGGACATGTAGGCCATATATGAGGATCTGTAGGCCATATTAGGACCTGGAGGCCATATATGAGGACCTATAGGCCATATTAGGACCTGTAGGCCATATATGAGGACCTGTAGGCCATATTAGGACCTGTACGCCATATATGAGGACCTGTAGGTCATATTAGGACCTGTACGCCATATATGAGGATCCGTAGGCCATATTAGGAACTGTCCGCCATATTAGGACCTGTAGGCCATATATGAGGACCTGTAGGCCATATTAGGACCTGTAGGCCATATATGAGGACCTGTAGGCCATATTAGGACCTGTAGGCCATATGTGAGGACCTGTAGGCCATATTAGGACCTGTAGGCCATATGTGAGGACCTGTAGGCCATATTAGGACCTGTATGCCGTAATTGAGGACCTGTAGGCCATATTAGGACCTGTTGGCCATACATGAAAACCCATAGGCCATATTAGGACCTGTTGGTCATACATGAGGACCCGTAGGCCATACCAGGTCCTGTACGCCGTATTTGAGGACCCGTAGGCCATATTAGGCTCTGTTGGCCATACATGAGGACCTGTAGGCCATATTAGGTTCTGTTGGCCATACATGAGGACCTGTAGGCCATATTAGGCTCTGTTGGCCATACATGAGGACCTGTAGGCCATATTAGGCTCTGTTGGCCATACATGAGGACCCGTAGGCCATACTAGGTCCTGTACGCCGTATTTGAGGACCCGTAGGCCATATTAGGCCCTGTTGGCCATACATGAGGACCTGTAGGCCATATTAGGCTCTGTTGGCCATACATGAGGACCCGTAAGCCATATTAGGACCTGTTGGCCATACATGAGGACCCGTAAGCCATACTAGGTCCTGTACGCCGTATTTGAGGACCTGTAGGCCATATATGAGGCCCTGTACACTGTATTTGAGGACCTGTAGGCCATATTAGGCTCTGTTGGCCATACATGAGAATCTGTAGGTCATGATAGGCCTTGTTGGCTGTATATAAGGACATGTAGGTCATATTAGGACCTTTAGGCCATATATGAGGATCTGTAGGCCATATTAGGACCTGTACGCCATATATGAGGATCTGTATGCCGTAATTGAGGACCTGTAGGCCATATTAAGATCTGTTGGCCATACATGAGGACCCGTAGGCCATATTAGGACCTGTTGGCCATACATGAGGACATGTAGGCCATATTAGGACCTGTTGGCCATACGTGAGGACCTGTAGGCCATATTAGAACCTGTAGGCCATATTAGGGTCTATGGAGAACCTGTAGAGCATATAGTAGGACTTGTGAGCTACACAGTGTGTCCTGTGGACCACATGCAGTATTAGGACTCATGGGTCATATCTTAGGAGCTTTAAACAACATATGAGGACGTGGGGGCCACACAGTATTAGGACCTAATAGGCCTAATATTAGGACCATTTTAATACCATATATGGGACACATATTAAGACCTGTGAATCACATGTTAGGATGTTGACCATACATAAAACCTCTGGATCACCACATATTAAAGCCAGTGGGACACACATTAGGACATGTGGTGGTTCACACACAGTTATACACACACACACCCCCAAGTTATAATTAGACCTTGTTAGCATGGGTTTTCCGCTTTCATCATCTGTGTGAACTGTGTGACTAGTTGTACTGGTAAGGGGTGACTGGAGTTTCTCTCATGTCTTGTTTCCACTTCTGAAGTTCAGTGTTTGCTGTCAAACAGGAGCTGGGACTCTTAAATTGAAAATACGTGCTGGAAAAGGAAATGGGGTTGATGGCCATCTTGGGCGAAACAAAGGCTCGAGGAAAGTTTGGAATCCCCTTTTCAGACCCAAAGAAACATGATTCTCATATTGTCTTTATTATTTTTCTTTTCTGTTTTTGTTCAAAGCCACAGAGAAATTATTTGTACAGCGCTTTCTACAGGAGGTGTTGTTCTGAAGTGAAATGAGTGAAATGAGATGGACTGGAATGAACTTAGAAGGTCTTGATTAGAATTAAACCGAGTGAAACGAGATTGTCTCCGCTGGATTGTACTGAACTGGTGTAGGCTTAGGTGGTCTGGACCAGACTGGACTGCAGTGAAAGGGAATGCAACAGGATGGATTTGACTGGATGCGCAAAAAGCGGCCTTACAGATCATGGATGGAACGTTTGGATTTATTTTGGAATCTGAGGTCAAGAAAATTGGTAAGATCAATATTTACCTTATCTTGTGCTTTATTGGGCTCTTTTTGGTTGTTTGCTTGTTGAATGGAGTGGAATGGACAGAACGTACTCAGATGGACCAGACTGGATTAGACTAAAGCATGCTGGACTGGACTGAGAAGAAGTGGTCTGGACCAGACTTAGATGGTCTGTACTGGACTGAAAAGAAGTGGTCTGGACCAGACTTAGATGGTCTGTACTGTACTGGACTGGACTGAGAAGAAGTGGTCTGGACCAGACTTAGATGGTCTGTACTGTACTGGACTGGACTGAGAAGAAGTGGTCTGGACCAGACTTAGATGGTCTGTACTGTACTGGACTGGACTGAGAAGAAGTGGTCTGGACCAGACTTAGATGGGCTGTACTGGGCTGGACTGAAAAGAAGTGGTCTGGACCAGACTTAGATGGGCTGGACTGGACTGGACTGGACTGGACTGGACTGAGAAGAAGTGGGCTGTACTGGACTGGGCTAGACTTAGATGGGCTGAACTGGACTGGATTAAACTGAGAAGAAGTGGTCTGGACCAGACTTAGATGGGCTGTACTGGGCTGGACTGAAAAGAAGTGGTCTGGACCAGACTTAGATGGTCTGTACTGTACTGTACTGTACTGGACTGGACTGAGAAGAAGTGGTCTGGACCAGACTTAGATGGTCTGTATTTTACTGGACTGGACTGAGAAGAAGTGGTCTGGACCAGACTTAGATGGGCTGTACTGGGCTGGACTGAAAAGAAGTGGTCTGGGCCAGACTTAGATGGGCTGGACTGGACTGGACTGGACTGAGAAGAAGTGGGCTGTACTGGACTGGGCTAGACTTAGATGGGCTGAACTGGACTGGATTAGACTGAGCAGATGTGGTCTGGAACAGACTTAGATGGGCTGGACTGGACTGGACTGAAAAGGAATAAAATGTAATGAATGAGATGGACTGAAATGGACATGATTGGAATCTAAATGATCAAAACGAGATGAGGTGCTGGATTTCGCTTGACAGGAGTAAGCTTAGATGGTCTGGACTGCAATGAAATGGAAAGAATAAGAAGGACTGGACTGGGCTGGACAGGATTGAGGCAGTCTGTTGACCTTCTTGGTTCAACAGCTGAATTCTGCAGTGAGCACTGACCACAGTTCATGCTGTTACAGTGGTTGGCAGGACAGTTCGGTTTCAGTCTTACTGTGTTTTCTCTGCACGGCTCTGGAAAGTTGTGGAGAAATTTGAGCACAGAAATGTCCGGTTCATTCTGATTCCAAACTGCTGGCTCATCAGCGCCGCCTGTAGAGCACAGAGGACACGGAGAGGTGAAGGGAAAATGAATGGCCTCATATCACAGAAAACTGCCAGTTCAGCCTGCAGCAGTTTAGCCATGCACATTCACCCTAAAGCAGCATTACAGCCTATTCTGCTTTTTGAACAAGGCACAATGCAGATCACCCAATCAAAACAGAGCTCATTTACATACATCAGCCTTAAAGGCACAGTAAGAAAAACAGCTTGTTTAACTGTAAGAGTTAAAGGGAGTTTGGAAAATTACTTCTGAGTGTTTTTGGTACATAAAACTGCACAAAGTGGACCTCAGGAGAAAAATAACAAAAAATGATTCGATACAAGAATTTTACACTTAAGACTGGAGTTTAGAAACAGTGCATCAAAAATAGCAGCTAAAATCACTGCTTAATTTGTTTTAAAATGAACACAAGATCAGTGAATAAGCATTAGAATGGGCAGATCTGGACTGTTTTAGCCCAAAACCCTGAAGCAGAGAAAATCCCTGCACGAGAAAACACACCGTAATGTAACAGCTGCTGTTCATACATTCATCCACCAGATGGCACTAATGTGCATTACTTTTCAAAGCTTTGGGTTTAAAACTGCATTTCAGCTCAGCTTCAATGAAAACTTTGACAGAAAAAAGTGATTTAATGCTCATAACTCATTTTCTTCTTTGGTAAATAGGAAATGTTTACTGAAATAGAGTACTGAGAAATAGTAAATAGTAAATATTTAATGAAATGGAGTACTGATAAAAAGGGAATATTTACTGAAATAGAGTACTGAAAAATAGGGAATATTTACTGAAATAGAGTACTGAAAAATAGTAAATATTTACTGAAATAGAGTACTGATAAAAAGCAAATAGTAAATATTTACTGAAATAGAGTACTGAAAAACAGTAAATAGTAAATATTTACTGAAATGGAGTACTGATAAAAAGGGAATATTTACTGAAATAGAGTACTGAAAAATAGTAAATAGTAAATATTTAATGAAATGGAGTACTGATAAAAAGGGAATATTTACTGAAATAGAGTACTGAAAAATAGGGAATATTTACTGAAATAGAGTACTGAAAAATAGTAAATATTTACTGAAATAGAGTACTGATAAAAAGCAAATAGTAAATATTTACTGAAATAGAGTACTGAAAAACAGTAAATAGTAAATATTTACTGAAATGGAGTACTGATAAAAAGGGAATATTTACTGAAATAGAGTACTGAACAATAGTAAATAGTAAATATTTACTGAAATAGAGTACTGAACAATAGTAAATAGTAAATATTTACTGAAATAGAGTACTGATAAAAAGTAAATAGTAAATATTTACTGAAATAGAGTACTGAAAAATAGTCAATAGTAAATATTTACTGAAATTGAGTACTGATAAAAGGAATATTTGCTGAAATAGAGTACTGAAATATAGTAAATATTTACTGAAATAGAGTACTGATAAAAAAGTAAATAGTAAATATTTACTGAAATAGAGTACTGAAAATAGTAAATAGTAAATATTTACTGAAATAGAGTACTGATAAAAAGGGAATATTTACTGAAATAGAGTACTGAGAAATAGTAAATAGTAAATATTTACTGAAATAGAGTACTGATAAAAAGGGAATATTTACTGAAATAGAGTACTGAGAAATAGTCAATAGTAAATATTTACTGAAATAGAGTACTGAGAAAAAGTCAATAGTAAATATTTACTGAAATAGAGTACTGAGAAATAGTAAATAGTAAATATTTACTGAAATAGAGTACTGAGAAATAGTAAATAGTAAATATTTACTGAAATAGAGTACTGATAAAAAAGGGAATATTTACTGAAATAGAGTACTGAAAAATAGGGAATATTTACTGAAATAGAGTACTGAAAAATAGTAAATATTTACTGAAATAGAGTACTGATAAAAAGCAACTAGTAAATATTTACTGAAATAGAGTACTGAAAAACAGTAAATAGTAAATATTTACTGAAATGGAGTACTGATAAAAAGGGAATATTTACTGAAATAGAGTACTGAACAATAGTAAATAGTAAATATTTATTTCAGTAAATATTTACTATTTACTATTTTTCAGTACTCTATTTCAGTAAATATTTACTATTTACTATTTTTCAGTACTCTATTTCAGTAGAGTACTGAACAATAGTAAATAGTAAATATTTACTGAAATAGAGTACTGAACAATAGTAAATAGTAAATATTTACTGAAATAGAGTACTGAACAATAGTAAATAGTAAATATTTACTGAAATAGAGTACTGATAAAAAGTAAATAGTAAATATTTACTGAAATAGAGTACTGAAAAATAGTCAATAGTAAATATTTACTGAAATAGAGTACTGAACAATAGTAAATAGTAAATATTTACTGAAATAGAGTACTGAAAAATAGTAAATAGTAAATATTTACTGAAATAGAGTACTGAAAAATAGTAAATAGTAAATATTTACTGAAATAGAGTACTGATAAAAAGTAAATAGTAAATATTTACTGAAATAGAGTACTGAAAAATAGTCAATAGTAAATATTTACTGAAATTGAGTACTGATAAAAGGAATATTTGCTGAAATAGAGTACTGAAATATAGTAAATATTTACTGAAATAGAGTACTGATAAAAAAGTAAATAGTAAATATTTACTGAAATAGAGTACTGAAAATAGTAAATAGTAAATATTTACTGAAATAGAGTACTGATAAAAAGGGAATATTTACTGAAATAGAGTACTGAGAAATAGTAAATAGTAAATATTTACTGAAATAGAGTACTGATAAAAAGGGAATATTTACTGAAATAGAGTACTGAGAAATAGTCAATAGTAAATATTTACTGAAATAGAGTACTGAGAAAAAGTCAATAGTAAATATTTACTGAAATAGAGTACTGAGAAATAGTAAATAGTAAATATTTACTGAAATAGAGTACTGAGAAATAGTAAATAGTAAATATTTACTGAAATAGAGTACTGATAAAAAAGGGAATATTTACTGAAATAGAGTACTGATAAAAAGGGAATATTTACTGAAATAGAGTACTGAAAAATAGTAAATAGTACAGATTTACTGAAATAGAGTACTGATAAAAAGTAAATAGTAAAGATTTACTGAAATAGAGTACTGATAAAAAGTAAATAGTAAAGATTTACTGAAAAACAGTAAATAGTAAATATTTACTGAAATAGAGTACTGAGAAATAGTAAATAGTAAATATTTACTGAAATAGAGTACTGAGAAATAGTAAATAGTAAATATTTACTGAAATAGAGTACTGAGAAATAGTAAATAGTAAATATTTACTGAAATAGAGTACTGATAAAAAGTAAATAGTAAATATTTACTGAAATAGAGTACTGATAAAAAGTAAATAGTAAAGATTTACTGAAATAGAGTACTGAAAAACAGTAAATAGTAAATATTTACTGAAATAGAGTACTGAGAAATAGTAAATAGTAAATATTTACTGAAATAGAGTACTGAGAAATAGTAAATAGTAAATATTTACTGAAATAGAGTACTGATAAAAAAGTAAATAGTAAATATTTACTGAAATAGAGTACTGATAAAAAGTAAATAGTAAATATTTACTGAAATAGAGTACTGTAGTGCAACAATCCCAAATATATTCAACTGGCAAAGATTTGTGGTTGTTTAGTTTTAGTACTGGAGCATCTTGGCCAAAGGTTTCTATACAGCACCTTAAAATGTTCTGACTTGTAAGAATAGTAACACCCCTTTGGTGCTATATAAAAGCATGTTTCAATGGGTTCTTTAAAGAACCACACACGTCGCCAGTCACAGAGACAAACCATTCATTCTTTGAAGTAGTTCTGTCGGTGCTCACGGTTCTGATTATAATCACTAGCTTTAATAATAAACCCCTGAAGAACCGTTTCTGGGGGTGTGTGGCCAAAGAAGACTGTAGGTGGCACTACTTGCAGTCGGTCAGCTCAGACATGGTTGGTGTCTCATGTTTCGTCTTCAGATTGTTGGAGGTTGTAGGGAACAGGAGTCATACAGAGTCAGGAACCGCATAATCAGCACAATTAGAGACACTGGACGACTCCACGCGCTCTGACCCACGCAGAGGATTCAGCTGTGCATTGAGCTCCATGATAATTGGTGGAAAATAAGCTTCCATTACTTTTTAGCTACATTAGCCTCTAGTGCTAAGCACGTCCTGTGTGTGTCCGTGGGCTCAAATTCTCCACACGTCAACACTGAAGGGTTAAATATAACTCAAGGACGTCTCAGACACAAACACTCCGCACTGACCAGTACAGCTGCTCTACACACTGTAAGAACACCAGATAGACATGTAGTAACATACGGAGCATTCAGAGAGAGAGACAGAGAGAGAGACAGAGAGAGAGACAGAGAGAGAGACAGAGAGAGAGACCGAGAGAGAGAGACCGAGAGAGAGACCGAGAGAGAGAGACCGAGAGAGAGAGACCGAGAGAGAGAGACCGAGAGAGAGAGAGACCGAGAGAGAGAGAGACCGAGAGAGAGAGAGAGAGAGAGAGAGAGAGAGACCGAGAGAGAGACCGAGAGAGAGAGACCGAGAGAGAGACCGAGAGAGAGACCGAGAGAGAGACCGAGAGAGAGACCGAGAGAGAGACAGAGAGAGAGAGAGAGAGAGAGAGAGAGAGAGACAGTTTCATTTTATCGTGTAATTCTAAATGAATACTTATAGTTTCTTCTCTTACTGTTAAACTTTATATTTTTGTATAAACGCTTATATGTATACACTACATGTGCTATATAAATAAAAATCTATAATATAATATAATATAATATAATATAATATTATATGTCGCTGTTGTCTGAAGAAAACCCCACACCTCCAGAATGGTCACTTTACAGGAGAAGGAAAAAACATACTCTACTTTTAATGGAAGTCAATGGAACCAGAAATATTTCCAAGTCATTTCGGTCCGTTCATCATGAAACTTACACACAACGTAAACAACAGCAGGCTTTTTCAAAATTATGTCAAAAACCTGAAAAATGACCAAAATGGAGATGTGAGATGCAGCGACATATACATACATATATTATATATATATTTTTATCATTTTATGTGTATAAAACATGCACAGACACCTGGACTGTTTTCAGATCTGAAGCAGCTTGATCTTCTCCTCTCTCTCAGAGATCAAAGCTTTCAGTGCTGTTTATCTGATGGGGGCAGTTTTGGGTTCTACCAGCTCTTCCAGGTGGTTGTTAGAAGTGCCAGGTTGTAATTACAGCTCCATTTTTTTCCATAATTTCACTTTGACCGTCGCCTTCATTGAGCCAGTGGATTATCTTATATTGAATCACCTGAAAAATTAAAAACCTGAACTTATACCATTTAGACTTTTACACAGGACTGTAAGAACACGAATTCTGCCCATTCTTCTTATGAGTGACAGGGTGGGAACACGGTGGGAACACGGTGGGAACACGGTGGGAACACACAGTAATGAATAACGGATCCACTTACTGACACAATTATTTATGGGGGAGTCCTCCAGCGTGTGGCGGTCAGGGGTCACGTTCTCTGGGGAGGAGACGATCGCTTTAAAATCTTCCACCTCTTTGAGATGAAAAGAGAAGAACAAAGTTAGAAACACGATATTAAATGGATCACTGCAGTGCATGATGACTGAGAAATGTTTATATCTTTTCTCTTTCATCACCGTGTGATTTAATAAAACTCTACACAGTCAACTCTGTTACACAAAGGAACCATAACAGCTACCTGTAGTACAGTTTCATCAAATGCTTGAATCCACTGAAATGCGTTTTGTTTCATCCTAAAGACATTTTGATCTACAGCCTTTAGTTCAAATGCGTGAGAGTTTACCCAGAAAAGTATAAATAGTGGTTTATTCAAGTATAAACAGATTACACTTTTGTATTTATTCATTTTCAAAATGCAGTGTCCTTTTAGGCAGCCAACCCCACCAAAAGGGCCCCACTGAAGAATCCATGTGTCTCATAGTGCTTTTTGGTACTGTTGGCATTACAGGGAGGAGTTTAGCTTCCCTGAGGAAGACATGAGCTCCTTTAAAAACAATAAAGTCTACAGTTTAATAACATCTTCATCTTCTTCTTTCGGCTGCTCCCTTTAGGGGTCGCCACAGCGGATCATCTGCCTCCATCTTGCCCTATCCACTGCCTCCTCTCCTTTCACACCAACCATCTCCATGTCCACCTTCACTACATCCATAAACCTTCTCTGAGGTCTACCTCTTCTCCTTCTACCCGGCAGCTCCAGCTCCAACATTCTTTGCCCAGTATATCCACTATTCCTCCTCAACACATGTCCAAACCATCTCAACCTGGCCTCTCTGGCTTTATCTCCAAACTGCTCCACCTTCACTGTCCCTCTGATCTGCTCATTTCTAATCCTGTCCATCCTCGTCACTCCCAACGAAAATCTCAGCATCTTCATCTCCGCCACCTCCAGCTCAGCCTCCTGTCTTTTAGACAGAGCCACAGTCTCCAAACCATACATCATAGCAGGATGCACTACTGTCTTGTACAGTTTAATAATATTTATAATTTTTACATAATAACAGACCAACCCAGGTTATGTCTTGGAGACCCTCTGAAAGCAAGAGTGTAATCTGAACATGGGTGTGATGCCCCTGGGAGCAGATGGATTAGATGCCTTGTTCAAGGGCACTTCAGTCCCAGACCGTCAGCCGAGGGGATCAAACCGGCGACCTTCTGGTCACAAGGCTGGTTCCCTGACCTCCAGCCCACGACTGTCCCAATGCTTTTTCAAAGGTTTGTACGGAACCATGAGCACTCAAAGAAACGATTCTTTGCATGCTGAAATGTTTTTCAGTTTGATGGAGAATTTGTTGTAAAGGGTTCTAGGTATCACCAAAAAGCTTCTGCTTTCGAAGAACCCTTTCATGGCTGCTATATACAACTCCAATTCCAAAAAAGTTGGGACGCTGTGTTAAATGTAAATTAAACTAGAATATCATGATCTGCAAATCTCATAGAACCATATTTTATTCACAGTAGAACATAGAACCCATATCAGATGCTGAAAGTGAGACATTTTACCACTTCATGAAAAACATTAACTCATTTAGAACTTGGTGGCAGCAACGTGTCTCTAGAAAGTCGGGACAGGGTCGTGTCTATCGTTGTGTGGCATCTCCTCTTCTTCAACAGCAGTCTGTAAACGTCTGGGAAGTGAGGAGACCAGTTGCTGGAGTTTTGGGAGAGGAATGTTGTCCCATTCCTGTCTGATGTGGGATTCCAGCTGCTCAGTTCTGGGTGTTCTTTGCTGGATTTGTCATTTCATGATGTGCCGAATGTTTTCTGTTGGTGAAAGGTCTGGACTGCAGTCAGGTCAGGTCAGGTCAGGTCAGTCCCTGGACTCTTCTTCTGTGAAGCCGTGCTGTTGTGATGATGCAGTATGTGGTTCATTGTCTTGCTGAAATATGCAGGGCCTTCCCTGAAAGAGGTGCTGCCTGGATGGGAGCATGTGCTGCTCTAAAGCCTCTACATACTGTTCAGCACTGATGGAGCCTTTCCAGGTGTGTAAGCTGCCCAGGCCATAGACACTAATGCAGCCCCAGACCATCAGAGATGCTTTTGAACTGTGCGCTGATAAGAAGCTGGATGGTCCCTCTCCTCTCGAGTCTGCAGGACACGGTGTCCATGGTCTCCAAAAAGCAGGTTGGGTTTTGACTCATCTGACCACAGAACAGTTTTCCACTTTGACTAAATGAGCTTTAGCCCAGAGAAGACGGCAGCGTTTCTGGATCCCGTTTGTATGTGGGTTCTTCTTTGCATGATACAGCTTTAACTTGCATGTGTGGATTGTACGGCGAACAGACAGTGATTTCTGAGCTCATGCAGTGATTTCAGTACAGAATCAGGCCTGTTTTTAGATCACAAGCATCCAATACTGACCGTTGGCCTTGTCCCTTGTGTACAGGGATTTCTCCAGATTCAGAGAATCTTTTGCTGATATTATGTTCTGGATATGATGGAAAATCCAAAATCTTCGCAGTTTTGCATTGAGGAACATTTTTCTGAAATCGTTCCAGTTTTTAGTTTTTAGTTTTTCACAGGTTGGTGAGCCTCTGCCCGTCTTTGCTCCCGAGAGACTCTGCCTCTCTAAACTGCTCCTTTTATACTCAGTCATATGAGTTGGCTGCAAACTGCTCATCCAGCTGTTTTTTGAGTACCACTTACTTTTCCAGCCTTTGCTGCCCCTGTCCCGACTTTTTTGAGATGTGTTTCTGCCATCAAGTCCTATGAGTTCATGTTTTTCATGAAATGGTAAAATGTCTCACTTTCAGCATCTGATATGTGTTCTGTGTTCTATTGTGAATAAAATATGGATCTATGAGATACAAACCATTACATTGTTTTTATTTACATTTAATAACATTTAACACAGCGTCCCAATTATTTTAGAATTGGTCTTTGTAGAACCCTTTCAAAAAAGTTCTATATAAAATCATATGTGCAAAGAACCCTTTAAGCATGCAAATGTTTGATTGTTCATGTTCTGCATAGAACGATTGTATTTTCTAAGGAACCCTTGAAGAACCATCTTTTTTTAAAGAGGGTATGAATGATTGCGTCCAGATTTTTGACTGGTACTGTATAGAAGGGGATGGAGTGAAATAAAGTGATAAAATGAGAGACAGAGAGAGACAGAGAGAGACAGAGAGAGACAGAGAGAGACAGAGAGAGAGGGTTTTTCTTACCAGCATACAGGGCAGAGCTGTAGTTCCCCATGGTCAGCAGAGGAACTGACCAGGGCTGACCAACCAAAGAGACGTACGTCCAAGAGAAAGCAGCTCAGCCTAAAACAAATCAGAGAAAACAACCATTAAAACTTATAAAATCTGTCCTTTTGTGTTCAACTCTACTGAAGATATTTTAGGAAGCCACTTTTTCAGTGAAGACGTTGGTTAGAAGAACACAAGCTTTCAGAAAAAAGAAAAGAATAAACTGATTTAACTTAATAAATGACTGAATAAACCCCAATAAACAGCTTATAACACATTTGACTTTACAGGAAATTAAGAATTTAGTGTATTTAATGTTGTGATCTGATGAGTCCTGGTTAATACGAGCAGAGAGGCGATCTAACAAGGTCAAAACGATCAGCTTTCATTTCGGATTTTCCTTCAACTAACGCAGTTTCACTGTTGTGATTCTGCTCAGCGTCAGGGTCTCCTGCCGGATCAGCATTAGTCAGCTATCGAATGTTCATCAAGCGCCCAGCAGCCCACCGCCTTTAACCCACAGCTATGAATAGCTGAGCGGTCTCCTATAACCCTACACCACTGCTGCTCTGACCATTGTCTGGGCTAAATTTAGCCGACAACACAGAGCTCGAGAGCACATTCACCATCTGCACACACACTTCACGTTTTCACAGACGTTACAGTGCGACTTTAGCCTTTTCCTGATACCTGTGGGCATTTATATGGCTTACATTCACATCTCGCTGTTGTCGGAGGAAAACCTCGTATCTCCAAAGTGGTAAATTTACAGGAGAAGGAAAAATCCTACTCTACTTTTAATGGAAGTCAATGGAACCAGACGTCTTTCCAAGTCATTTTGGGCCGTTTCTTTTGGTCCATTCATCATGATATTTACACACAACGTAAACAACAGCAGGCTTTTTCAAATTGTCACAATCTTAAAAATGACAAAAATGGAGATACAAGGTTTTCTTCTGACAGCGGCGATATATTCATTTATTTAGTTAGTTATTAAAGTCTTCTCTTGTTATATTTTATATCTTTGCCCATATATTCTATCTTTGTGCTCCTGCAGAGCAGTTCTTTCTACCCTCCTCAAATATAGCTGCCAATTATTTAAAGCAAAGCTACAGTAGAACCTGTATTGGTTCCTCAAAGAACCTTGTCTGAAAATAAGACGTGTGAAGGACATTTTTCAGTAAAAATGTAAAACATTCTATATCATTTCAGGGTTCTTCCTGGAACCTTTACATTACACAGAGGTTCTTTTCATTTTTCAAAGGTTCTTCACACTTGCACAAATGGTTCTCATACTGAGAAGTGGTTCTGCTATGGCATTGTGCTGCTAAGACAGTTTGGCACTGCCTGTTTTATGAGTAAAGGGTTCTTTGGAGCAGTTTTATAAGAGAACCAACCGCTTTTGGTTACCTAAAGAATTTTTCAGTGGATGGTTCTTTAAGGCTGTGGTTCTCAAACTGGTCCTCTGGGACCCACAGATGGTCCTCTTTTTTTTCTGTCTAGCACCATGTTCTGTGAGTTGGGTTGAAGCAAAAATGTGGAACATCTGATGACTGGTTTGAGAACTACTGTTTGGAGAACCACTGCTTTAAACAACCATTTTTCAGAGGTATGAAGAACTTCAAATTTATATAACCTTATTACAAAGGTTCTCCAATTCAAAGCTTTTTCTGGAACCACACATCCAAGCCAAGAATGGTTAAGTTACCTTTGGTTTAAAGCAAAAAGCGATTGGTACGTAATAAAAGTGGAGACTAAAATACGTGTCATTTCAATTCTGATACTCACTGGCCTGACCTGGTCCGTTCAAAGGGCATTTGGCATGAAACGACCTGAACATCTCACACCTGGAGGAACGCTCAGGTAGAACTTTAGGATGGAGGAAGAACAGAGCGTCCAGTTGAGTTCCGAAACAACACCGAATGTAGATGCAGACTGATTCCTTCCCACAAGCAATCCCAGTTCCGATTCTCTGATCCACTCCTCAATCACTCGTCTTCATTTCTCATTCCATCTTGTCGTCTCCGGTCAGATCGGCTCTCTCAGTGATGAGCTCTACTGTCTGCTCTTCCCCTTCTGCTCAGAGTAAATCGGACCGCCTTCCTGACCGTTTATGGAGCTCCACTCACAGCAGACCGTCTACAGCCCGTCTGCTCTCAGGCCTCGGCCCGTCTGTCCATCAGGCTTTGTCCCAGAGTCTGTGGAAGTGCTGTGATTGGACACAGCGAGGATAGGACCACCCATTTTATGACTGGCCCACCCAAAATGACTGTGTGTGTGGGTGTGTGGGTGGGTGGGTGTGTGTGTGGGTGTGTGGGTGGGTGTGTGGGTGTGTGGGTGGGTGGGTGTACGTATATATACCAGGCTTGGTTCAATAGAAGAACCCTGTTTTGGTGGTCTATAGAACCATGTGCAACACATTCTGCATCAATCTAAAAGGGCTTTAATGGTTCTACATAGAACCGTTCTCCATATAAAAAGAGCCCTTGAAGAGCTTCTGTTTTCAGACGTACCTTCGCACGTTGTCCATGTTTCCAGGAGAGGAAAACGGTCTTAACCTTTAATGTAAGTTCACCATGAAACTGTAACGCCTTTTAAAGGGCAGCTCACATTTTTTAATTCTGGCAAGAGCAAAAGACAAAGATGCATTTCATTTCTTGGTTTGTTTGTTTGTTTTCAGTAACAGTGTACAGGTAAAACCCACCTGGACTCAACAGAACAGGTGACCCCAATCACCTGCTTTTCAGGAGCTCCCTATTCTAGAGGATCTTAGACCTTTTCCCAGCAGTTTCGTTGATTATTTAAGCCGTTTTCCTTCAACTACACTCTGCGTAATCTGTCAAATAAACCATCTTTTATTTCCCCACCATGACGTATCTGAGGATCGCATTTTAGGAGCTACTCGGACAGAATTCCAGGTCTCCTTCCAAGAATTCCAAACTTTTTCACACTCTCCAGTCTGGCCAAGTGCAGTAAGAGGGTTCCAAGCTTCACAGCAAACAACGTTTTATTTCATAAATGGCGGAAATCAGTGGTTCACTGTTATAATAAACCACAGGACGGCACTCGTGGATTTTATTGCTGTATTTATTGTTCTATATTCTAAATAACAGGCTCTATATTGGAAATTCATCAGGAGAGGACAGAGCAGCCACCACCACCTTCATAACATCCATTTTGCCTTCTCGTTCGCCATAGTCACCCATTTTCATCCACATTTATTGTTCTCTTTGTTCCAGACGTTTTTCATCTGAAATTTTAAATCTTTTGCATCTTACATGATAGGAAAAAACAAGTGAGCAGTGACGGGTTGAAATAAAACAAAAAACAACAACAAGAAAAACAAACTAAGCGTTAAAATTACAGAAGAAAAGCTGGTTCAGATTTCGGATGATAATTTGTCATTTTTAGTTTAAAAAAATTGGAAAGTATAGAGAAAAAACAAACAATTAGATCAAAGTGAATCTAATAAAAATCCAGACTGTATTAAAGTGCATGTAACAGTGTCAGTCACTCGTTACTGCCCTCCTCTGGTCACTCTAAAGGGAAACACTGTTGTCCACATTCGCGGGCTTTAAGTAATCGTACGGCAGTGGGAGATTTCTGTTCCTGATGTTAACCTCTTGGTCACGCTTATGGAGGTCATTCTGAAATCTTGAAATGTGCCATCGGGCAACGGCTTCACTGAACAGGTCCTGCGTATAGACGCCCAGCGGACACTGCAGGACACAAACACGAAGCCTTCAGAGATCATTTTCTCTTTACAGAGGACACAAAACAACAACATCATGAACATCATTATCAACAACAAAATGTGTTCCTCACTCTACCAGAAGGTCGATGGTTCGATCCCCAGAGCCGACAGCACATGACTGAGGTGTCCTTGAGCAAGACACCTAACCCCCAACTGCTCCCCGGGCGCCGTGGATTGGGCTGCCCACCGCTCCGGGCAAGTGTGCTCACTGCCCCCTAGTGTGTGTGTTCACTAGTGTGTATGTGGTGTTTCACTTCACGGGTGGGTTAAATGCGGAGGAGGAATTTCCCCGGTTGTGGGATTAAAAAAGTATCACTTAGTGCTTTACAGACAAAGTAAGTTTGAAAAATTTTTGTTCACTGTTATTTTACAGTTTCATCACGTTACTATCTGCAGCATTTTGTGTATGAAAGCTGGCAGACGTCATAAATAAAACGATTATACGCTGAGTTATTGGCTGAAGGTTGAAGTATAACCCCACCTCCAGTGTATTACTTTGATTATACCACCATTTATAGCAGGCATTCCATTTATTTTATAACTAGATCTGAACTTCATTCTCGCACAAAGAGAAACTAAGACAGAACAGCTGCGATGTAGCACTGCAACATGCTGGATGCCGTGAAACAAAGCCAACAGTTTGACAAAACAAGCACTTTATGTGCATGTAATGCATTTAAAAGCAGCACCAGCAGCTCCCAGCGGGTTAAAAACAGGCTTCTACTGACTAAAAGTTCCAGCAGCTGTCTGAGCATCCTGGATTTTCCTGCTTTTCCTCTTTTCCGTGTCGTATTCTTGATTAAATCTCATTGTCTGCTGTTCCCCTGAGTCTTGGTTCGTCTCAGTGTCTCTTCCTCTTGCTCTTAGGGAGTTTGTCTGGTCACTGTTGCCACTGGAAGTGTTGGATAGTAATTGAGTAAATGTGATTAGTTTCTGTACTTTAGTATTTTTGGTGTATCTGTACTGAAGTTTCTCCGTTCTGGGCGACTTTTTCCTTTCACTCCACGACATTTCAGAATCTAATATCCGACTTTTTCCTCCTACATTCTGAGAAATCTGTCGTTCCTTTTGGTTTCTGTGTGTATAAAAACGTAACATGTCAAAACGAAAGAAGTGCAAAGCCAGAGCACCAATCAGGGTCCAGCTGGTTTAAAAGACTGGTTTACCAAGAGAGACGCTGGAGGACTTTCACCTGAAATGAGTTCATGAAGCCAGTCTGGTTATAAAAATGATAACAGGACATCAGAGCCAGAATTCCTCTTTTAGTACTTTTACTTTATACTTAAGTACGTTTGAAGAGAAATACTTTAGTACTTTTACTCAAGTGGAGGTCTAAAGGGAGGAACTTCTTTTACTGGAGGAATATTTTACCTTAGGGGTCTCGACTTTAGCTCAAGTACATAGTTTGTGTACTTCGTCCACCTCTGGCCGCTGGCGAACACATTTTTGTTTAAACAGAAGTCGTGTCAGGCACAGGTTAAATCCCAAACGGCTCCGTACACCCTAAACAGTGTTCTAGCTATGAAAGTTTACACATTCTAACCTCTAAAGCCAAACAGTGCCTCATTTATTGAGCATGGATGTGTCCGAGTCCCAAATCACTGTTTCTTAGCTGTGTTATTCATTGTTGGGCTGCAGGATCCAGTATTCAAACTCCTACGTAGTGCACTATGTAGGGAGTAAGGAGCCGTTTGAGACTCAGCCCCAGCGTGAGAAGTGGGTGCCGCTGGATTGGTGCTAAATAAGACTTGCCAGCTGTCTTTGCCAATATAGTGTTAGAGTGAGGAGTCATGCTAAGCATGGTTCCAGTGCATCATCGAGCCATTATTTCAGTCCCTGCCCAAATACTGAATACAAAAGTGATGAAAAACAGTTTAAGGTCTAACTCCACAATCCAGGACTCCATAGTTCAGTCATTACATGTTTACAGCAGTTATTTTCTAACATGTATTGTGTGTTTATGCACAAATCTCTCAATTTACCTTTAACAGACTTTAAAACTGCGCCATGTTAAGATTTATTTATACCCACATGGTCAGAAGCTTTCTTGCTTAGCAGGAACAGAACGGCCAGTCCGTGAACGGTGGTGGAGACATCTGGAAGAGTTTGGAAGAAGGTCTCCAGTGTGGATTCTCCTTTCTTCTTGGGGGGAGGGAGTCTGAGGGTGGTGGGCAGGTTGGGCATCCATCCTCCAAAGTCAAACTGAACCAGCAGAGATAATTCAGATCAGCTGACCGTGCACATTTGGACAAAACTGATTGAGATAGAAACTGGATTTGACAGAAAACCTGGCCATTGTTGACCGCAGCATGTTGAGCGGACACTGTGAAGATCACCATGGTGACGAACTTGATAACCTCCTCCACTTTGCTGAAAGAGCGGGGGATTCCTGATGCAGCCCAGACAGAAATGTTTGCCATAAGTTTAAAAATATGAACATTTTCTTCTTAAATACCCTGTGAATGTGCTACAGACTGCTCTACTAATCACTGTACAGTTAGTTGCCAATTGTTGGAATGAGTTATGATTAATAGGACAGGCAAACATTGAGAACATAAACCAATCAGGCGGAACGTTCTGACCACCTCCTCGTTTCTACGCTCACTGTCCACTTTATCAGCTCCACTTACTGTATAGCTGCACTCTGTAGTTCTACAGTTACAGACTGTAGTCCATCTGTTTCTCTGATACTCTGTTACCCTGTTCTTCAGTGGACAGGACCCCCATGGACCCTCACAGAGCAGGTACTGTTTGGGTGGTGGGTCATTCTCAGTACTGCAGTAACACTGACGTGGTGGTGGTGTGTTAGTGTGTGTTGCGCTGGTCTGAGTGGATCAGACACAGCAGTGCTGCTGGAGTTTTTAAACACCTCAGAGTCGCTGCTGGACTGAGAATAGTCCACCAACCAAAAATATCCAGCCAACAGCGTCCTGTGACCACTGATGAAGGACTAGAGGACGACCAACACAAACTGTGCAGCAGCAGATGAGCTGTCGTCTCTGACTTTACATCTACAAGGTGGACCGACAAGGTAGGAGTGCCTAATAGAGTGGACAGTGAGTGGACGCAGTGTTTAAACACTCCAGTAGCACTGCTGTGCATAACCTGCACATCTGCAGCTGACATTTGACCATTTAGCCCCATTTACATACCACCGTCAATGTGAATTCAAATAATTGGGTCGTTCTACAGAAGCATCCACTTCTCTGTCTCTCCATAGGGGTCACTGTTGTGACCGATCCTCATAATAAAGGAAACACCAGAGACGTTTTAATGAACGGCTGCTACAGAACATCAAACCACACGCTGTCCATCAGGGAACGTCCACTAAAATACGGAATTTAATCCATTTGTGTTTCTATTTTTTCACAGTGACCTCAGAATAAAGTCGGTCACACCGGTGACGTCAGCTAGAAGCTTCATATGAGATCATGAGCTGAATGAGAAGATCTCTGAGAACTGAGAGACACAGTGGACTCACCATGAGCTTTTCTACATAGATCCTCAGAAAACAGCTCAAAGGAGGTCGAGTGACGTCATCAGAGTGACTTTTATTTACAAATAAGATTTTTTGTTATGTGGTAACACCAGTGACACGACCACTGGGGAACTCTCATTACATATTTTATAATATTTACTTGCTATTTGTTTCCTTTTTGCCATTTAAATCATATATTCCATAGTCATGTAGAGATTATTGCAGTTAAAACTGCAGAAAAACGTGTTTTTATCTCAAAATATGGCCTCAGCCTTCACACACGACTGGGGGACGAGCTCTTCTGTGGTGCTTGGAGTTCAATATGATTGATTTCAAAACCAATATTGCGGAATTGAGGCTCAAGAAGGCGTAATTGTTAAAATAAATGTAATTTTAAAATGCATATACATTTTAACCCTAACATGTTTTTAAGTATAATGTATCTGTAAAGACTAGGGACACAAAAATGGACTTTTCTGTAGAACGACCCAGTTATCAAATTTTTAACATGTGAAACAAATCTCACGTATGCTTAAAGTGAAAGATAATTAAAATTAAACTCGTTAGTCAACAAGGAATAAACAACGAATATACATTAGACTTTAGACAGGTTTCTAAGCTTGCTTCCAAATCACACGGCTCTGGTCATTATGCTTTATTAATTTCTATATACTTTAATCTTTACGAGGGAGACTTGGAAATGAAGTGTTGATGCTGTTGCTTATTTACATCCTCAGTTCATCGTTTGTTTCCAGCACTGAAGTTGTTAATATGTGAACTTTGGTTTGTAATCGCAACACGGACATCGTAAAGAGGCGGGTTGGGATCTGTAGTCGTAATACGAGTCTCAGGTAAATCTCAGGTTACATTCAGACAGATTTACAAATGTGATCATGAATGAATGTTTGATAAAATGTTGATCTCATCCTTGCGTTTACAGTTGATTTCTTTTGGCAGAAAATGAACTCCATAGAAAAGCATGACTTTTTATATTTTACATTTTCCATCAGGTGCAGAAAAGAGGACATACCGGTGCTTTCTTTCCTCAGGAATCCGTAAACAAATATCTCCCAGATCCAGTTCTGTAACTCAGGGTCTCCTTTCACGTCGGCATCACTTTTATAGTAAAAAGTCAACACTCCTTTCACCAACCTAAAGCATATGGAGTGAGATTATCACACTACAGGTATTAGTATATTTTAGGCCTAATTCTGAACCACCTGAACAAAGCAGATCACATCACCTCTTGTATTTCTTACTTTCAGTAATTCTATAATGTGCGGTTTCATCACAGACATCCAGTGAGAGCAACAGCGGCTGCATGTTCCAGACATTGAATGTATATCGCACATGTATGACAGATTGTGTTCTGATCTGTTAAAGCTAAATACACCAGTCACGCGTAACGCTCTGACCACCTCCTCGTTTCTACACTCACTGTCCACTTTATCAGCTCCACTTACTGTATAGCTGCACTCTGTAGTTCTACAGTTACAGACTGTAGTCCATCTGTTTCTCTGATACTCTGTTACCCTGTTCTTCAGTGGTCAGGACCCCCATGGACCCTCACAGAGCAGGTACTGTTTGGGTGGTGGGTCATTCTCAGCTCTGCAGTAACACTGACGTGGTGGTGGTGTGTTTGTGTGTGTTGCGCTGGTTTGAGTGGATCAGACACAGCAGTGCTGCTGGAGTTTTTAAACACCTCAGTGTCACTGCTGGACTGAGAACAGTCCACCAGTCAATAGTGTCCTGTGGGCAGCGTCCTGTGGGCAGCGTCCTGTGGCCACTGATGAAGGACTAGAGGATGACCAACACAAACTGTGCAGCAGCAGATGAGCTGTCGTCTCTGACTTTACATCTACAAGGTGGACCGACAAGGTAGGAGTGTCTAATAGAGTGGACAGTGAGTGGACACAGGGTTTAAACACAGTTCCCATTGTTTTGCATCTACTGAAACATGTATTTTCTGCAGTTAGGTCATATTTTTGTGTTTTAATGAAAAATGAGATGATTTTCTGTGTGAACAGCTGTTCAAAGCTGTGTTTGCTGGTCATGTACTTGCTGAGTTTTTGAGCTTACTCCCAAAACATTTAGTGACATTTGGCTTGCGTTATGATTGTTTTGGTACAGACAACGTTGGGAAGGGATGTTCAAACACTAGCTTTAATAAAGCAAAAATTATTAAAGTATAGGGCCCCTATACTATATATACCTATAAGTCCCAGATCAGTGTTTCAGCTCTGTCTTTGAATCAGTTCTGTAGAATCATAATTACTAACATGCTTTTGTCTGAAGCACACTTGAATCTTATTTGTTGCCTTTCGAGCTCCTCTCAAGCCAGTTCCTATAAAAATAAGCAACTTCAAGTTCATTTTATGAAGTAAACTTGACAGAAAGGGGAGTTCAAGTATATTTCCCAAGTATACTTTATGGAATAAGTGTATTAATATCAATGTACTAGTAGTCTACATGTTGGTATACCATTTGGTTGCTTCTTGGGAATAAATTGGCCCACTTTTTAGTTTATACTTTGAAGTACACCATAAGTAAAGCCATATATAATCCATTGGCCTGACTGTGGGAGGAAACCCACACAGACGTGGAGAGAACATGCAAACTCCACACAGAAATAACCCTGGTCACCCGGCCAGGTAATCTGAGGGGGCAGTAGATCACTGATAGGTACATAAAAGTATACAGAAAGCGTAGTAGTTCATATTGTAACTGCTCACCGCCCCATGTGTGATATAAACCGGTACCTCGTGCAATATTCCATGTGAATTTCAGTTACAATGTAAATATCTGACCTTTTTACTTATTTATAAATTCTTTATATTGTTAATATTTTTGTGAAGGATAGGGTTTATAGTTTTACCTTATTTTTTATGTTTAGTTTTATATATATTGTCTATATAGTAGCAAGTAACAAACTGTAAAAAACCTTCTTAAGTACTTTCAAACGTTAATTACTTGCTGGTTAATTCTCTTGTTGTTACTACTTCTCTCTCACTGCTGTAACACTGAGAATTTCCCCATTGTGGGACTAATAAAGGACTATCTTGTCTTATCGCTTATTTTTTTTAGTTTAAAAGAAGTAGCATACTCACTTTTTTTGTTTTGTGTTATAGGACACCACAAAAGCTGCCTTGGCAGCGACAAAATCTGAGTGCTTTCATTTAAGGTTATTTCATTTTAGTTACTGTACTTGTGGATGATGTCCCAGAGCTTCAGGCCATCGTCTCTGTAGTAGTAGTTCGGGATGTTCTCCAGACCTCTCTCCTTGATGTTGTCCGGCAGACAGAGAGAGCTGTAGGTCAGCGTTGAGAACGAATCTGGCAGAAAAGTGTTGACCGCGTTATCATGCCCTATAGCGGTGTACTGGGCAGTAGGAACAAACAACATGAGCATGTATTAGTGAGCGCTTCACTATTATTCAGATTACATTCACGATGGATTTATATACCTTCTTGAAAACCCCGTCATCTGAGATCAACAAGTTTCTGGCCATGACGTTAATCTGGAAAGTGTAGAGAGTGTGGGGAATCAGGAGCTGGGAGCGAGAAGCAACATCAGCATTAATGTACTGAATTATTCATGCCTATTAAAACATACAGAAAAGCATCACCTTCCATTCCCATCAAACCAAGTGTTACGCAGCCGTGCAACAGAGTCCATTTCAATGCCATTTAGACATACTTGCACTCGCCAATCGAGGCCGCCTCAAAATGAAGATTAGAACAAATTAATATGAAATAATAAACTAGAGATGGATAATATGGAAAGATAACTCAATTATAGTGCAATTCCATAGCAAAGAAAAGTAACAAAAAATTAAAAGTTAACAATTACTAAGACGCACGATGTTGCATTTAAGACTACTTAGCAGTTTGTTCCAGGTTAGTAGTGCACTGTAGTTTTTTGGGGAAAAAGTGAGAACTTTCACCTTTTTAAAAGCTTATTCTGTCTATATGTTTGATGTTGTCACCGTATCATGAAGCTCCCACCTTCGTGCTTCACTGCAAGCATTCTTGGGATTAGACGCTCAACTATTTGCTCCAAATCTCTTGGTCTAAATACTCATTTCAACCCTGTCCTTCTTTTTTAGCAGAAACGTTTAGTGTGAGGTGTAGGCACAGAGATGATTGGGGTGCAGTTCTCTGTGTTCTCAGTATTTTTCTCTGTGTAACTGTTGTTCCTGCTGCTTTCAGGTCCTACAACTCTTTTTGAGAGTTTGCTTCTCTCTTACCTTCCTTATCATTAACTGACCCCCAAACAGGGACACAGATTATTCGTGACTCCATAAACTAATTATTTAACCAATTACGGAACCAATTGTACTGATGGAGATCGTCAGGGTTCTATTCAGGCCACTGGCGTTCCTCCGCATCAAACTGGTCACTCCATGTCTTTATGGAGCTGTTTTGTCCACAGGGGCTCAGTCCTGCTGGAACAGGAAAGGCTGTTCCCCAAACTGCTGACACAAAGCTTTGTGTAAAATGCCTTTGTGCTGTAGCATCAACATTACCCTTCACTGGAACTGAGTGGCCCAAGCCCTGAAAAACAGCCCCAGCCCATTATACCCCCTCCACCAAACTTTACTGCTGGCGCTGCATTGCGGTAGGTAACATTCTCCTGGAATCCACCAAACTCAGATTCATCACCAGACTGACAGACAGTGAAGACAGATAGTGCTTTACAGCCCTCCAGCCGACGCTTGGCATTGCACATGGAGATCTTAGGCTTGTGTGCAGCTGCTCAGCCATAGAGACTCATTTTATATCAACACACAGTTCTTATGCTGATGTTACTTTAAGAGGCAGTTTGATATTCTGTAGTGAGTGGTGCAACACAGCATAGGCCATTTTTACATGCTACATGCTTCAGCACTTGGTGGCCCCACTAAATGATTGCTGCTTCATCACAATAATAGCACCAGTTGATGGGGGCAGATCTAGCAGTTGAGCCACTGAGCTCATCAGTACGACCCATTCTACTGTCAGTGTGTGTCTGTGGAGGCCGCATGGTTATGTGCTTGATTTTATATGCCTGTAAGTAATGAGTGTGGCTGAAACTCATTAATTAGGAGGGATGCTCAGCATACTTTTAAACATATAATATAACTCATGTCAATCAAATGCTCTACATACTTTCAGTTTCCATTCTGACGGTCTTTTCCAGAAACCTGGCCCAAACGTTAGTGACGTGCTCACCTTGAACAGTGGGTGGGCTGAAGGCAGGTTGCGCATTGTTGCAAGAGAGAAAACCTCAGCCAGCAGGTGTGTTTGCAGCAGATGGACGTTCAGCTCATGTTCATGAAATCCTGCACTCCTCACAAAGGTCTTCGCCAGGAGCCAATCCCATTCGGAGTCGCTGGGAAGAAAGATGGGATTCTCCACGCCGGGCTTCTGGTTCAACTGCAGGGAATATGTTTAACAGCTGAACTGTAAAGGGTTGATATCCCAGACATTGATTTAAACTACAGGCCTGTTTCCAGAAAAAGTTGGGATGCTGTGCTAAATGTAAATAAAAACAGTTTGAGAATTTTCATTTTATTATTTATTGTAAAATATATGCCCATTTTGAATCTCATGCCAGCAACACATTTCAAAAATGTTAGGACAAGGGCAGTAAAAGACAAAGTTGTGTAGTGCTAAAAGAAAAAGAGCACCTGGTGGTTCATTTTTAAGACTTCAGTAACATGATTGGGTATAAAAAAGCATCCTAGAGACCTCACTGTGAAAGACTGCAAGGTAAAATGCTGCAACAGTTCAAAAATAATGTATCTAAACGTGGGGACTTTTTAACCATTACTCATCATGATACATGTCTGTGAGTACAGTTCGTCACTGCATCCATAAATGCAAGTTAAAACTTGACCATGCAAAGAAGAAACCAGAAATAAACAGGATCCAGAAACACTGCCGCCTTCTCTGGGCCTGAGCTCATTTAAGATAGACTTGGGGCGAAGTTGAAAATTGTCCTGTGTTCCAAACATTGAAATTCTTTTTAGAAATCATGGATACTCTGTCCTGTGGTCTAGAGGGCCACTGGCATCATGAAGGACCCCGCTCACCCAGCACACACACTCTTTGTCCCGCTCCCCTCAGGTGGGAGGTTGCGGAGCTTTAAGAGTTAAACCACCAGACTGAGGAACAGCTTCTTCCCTGAAGCCGTAAGACTCTTAAATTCCAATTAGACATCTCTGCAGTGGCACGTCGTGTCCACTTATTTATCTCTGCTGCTGTACTGAACCAGTGCCCCCACTATATCACTCCAACACTATATCACCCCTCCACTATATCACCCCAACACTATATCACCCTTACACGTGGTTCATGCACCTTGTATTTGTACCATCTATCTATCTATCTATCTATCTATCTATCTATCTATCTATCTATCTATCTATCTATCTATCTATCTATCTATCTATCTATCTATCTATCTATCTGTGCACAGCTCAAAAGCCAGTATTCATGGTGGTTTAGAGGGGGATTCGGGCCATCCAGACAACGTCTTTTCAGGGAAGGCATTGATTACAGTATCAAACCACATTCTGCTTGTATTACGGCAGCATGGCTCAGTAGTAAATGCGGCCGGGTATTAACTGGCCTGTTTGGAGTTTAGAGAATCAGTATTTTAGTGGTGATATTTCCATCAATGTATTAATTGGTGACCGGTCAGAGTTACTATGTAGAACCACAAACTGCACCAGAGGAGTGAATTTCATAGAACTCAAGCTGACCAGTGTGCTCTATTATTATTCATGCCAACCAAGAGGGCTCATCCCCTCTGTACTAGAATCATGTGGTCCGAGCTCTGTTTGGTTTCTCTCTTGAGTTTTTTCCCAATATTGTAGAAGTTATAATGGGCCTTCAAGGTGAAATCTTTCTGAGTCATTTCTGAGTCAAAATATGCAAGACTTACCTGAATCGCTATGGGAATTAGCTTCTTCTCAGGAGTGCTATAGAGTAAGCAGAGAGGAGCCGTCAGACTCTGCTTTTTATTGTTGATTGTATTTCCTTCAAAGCCGCTCAGCCTTTTATAGTCACAAAGGAAGATGTTCCCTTCCTGATGGAACAGAAGCGAGAATCACAGCATGTCTAAGAGAGAACGCTGGTCAAGTCTATTCATTTGGATCAGCACTCTACCTGTATTTCCTTCTGTAAACAGCTTCCTCCCAAAGACGACTTGACCATGTCATCCGTGACCGGGAAGTTGTCGGGCAGCTTGGTGCGCCAACAGCGAATCGCCATGGGGTTCGTTCCATTCAGGAACTGATAGCCAAAGAATTCATCAGAGTCCCAGTGCTGCCTGATATATTCTATGAGAACATATATGAGAACATGCCGGAACTCTTATAGCCATAAGTTCAGCATTTCTAACTTTTGAGAGAAATACCGTTAGGTTTTGGGTGCCAGAGGACTCTATGAAGCTGTTCTAGTGACTCCCATGTATCTGAGCTGGTTGTCCACTTTTCAAGCTGCAGCTCCCCTAATCTGAGAAACAGAAAATCAAAACATTTTAAATGGGATTCATTAATAGCCTCAGATTATTAATCACTAATTATGTGGAACTTACACTGACACTGCGTTGAATTTCATCTCTATGTCTTTGGTGAAAGAGAACCTGACGTCTTCAGGGAGATCAGATGGTTCTTGAGCATCGATAATATAAGGTACCCCATCGTGATATTTCTTCCATCTGGAGATCAGATACGGTCAAGTCAGGCTCCAAACTCAACAGCAGCACATTATACAGGACCGCTCACAATGCAGATACACGACAGAGTGAACTGAGTGCAGAATATACAGTAAACACAACAGACAATGAATATACAGAACAATAAATACATAAAATAACAAAACGATGCATAAGAATGGTCCAGAGTCTGCCGTTTCGCTTCAAGTGAAATGCTCTATATTGGAACTTCATGCAGAGAGGTGAGCCATCTCACTGGGTAAATGAGGGACAGGGCACCAAAAGGCAGACATTAAACAAAGAGGATAAACAAACTGAAAATACACCATTAAACTCCACAAACACACAGTTAAACTAGCAAAACAGCAACATTAATCTGGAGTTTGAGTTGCTCCAAGAGCCACTTTGCAGCGTGGTGCCCATGGCGGATGCTGGTGGTCGTCAAAGCAGCGTGGAGGAAGTAGTGAAAACATTGTCAACTGTACGGAGAGATTGAGCTTGCTGCCCAAAACCTGTCTGTTGTAGAATAAAGAAAATATATTGGTATGTTTTCTTTGCTTTTTAGTGAAATACATCCTTCTACTTTCTAAAATTAAAGGAAAGTTCTGGGAGAGTGATTAGAAGCTATTTTAACTTCTCATTTTTAGCTGTTGAGCTCCATTCACTCCCATTCTTTGAGGACTCATTTGGGGGCGCCCTGTTTCTGATATAACGGGGAAAATAGGAAGTGGCCAGACTCCTCATAAACCGGCTCTGATGCAAACGCTTTTTGGGCTCTATGACCGAAAACAAAGACCGTGAATCCTTCATGTAAGTAATGAATAATTTATGTTGTTAAGCGTTTGTACAAATTATTTTTCGTGAAATATTCTGTTGACTTAAACCACATGAGTCAAACTCCATTTCTTTTGTGTGTGGTAAACACTGAAGGCATTTGGGTTTGAGATCAAAAGATGAGGCGATAGGTCAGACAACCAGACAGAACCAGAGGACCAGATTGGAATTCGCCAAGATATACAGAGATGAGCCAAAAAGTACCAAAGTGATGGAGAGGCCAAAAAGTGGAGAAATACAGGATATGCTCATGATCCAGACCATACAAGCTTATGGGTCAAGCATGGTGGAGGTAGTGTCATGGCTTGGGCTTGCGTGGGTGCTTCTGGAACGAGCTCATTAATCATTTTTGATGATGTAACTCGACCAATTTACAGAGAAATGCATGCTGTCTAACCGAGAAGTACATCATCATGCATCAAGACAAGACCTTAACCCAACTGAGGAGCATTTCACCTCTGAAGAAGAGTCCGACAGCCACTGTAACATAGATCAAGTAAAAGAATGTGTGGTCAAAGGCTGGAAAACCATCCCAAAACAAGAAGGCAACAGTTTGGTGATGTTAGTGGGTCACCAGCTCGATGCAGTTACTGTAAGCAAGGAATGTGCAACCAATATTAAGCAGTATTTACTTTAAGACTATGTGCTCCTACACTTTTACCCAACTTAAAATTGGGTGGTCTGACACTAAAGGTGCCCATTTTAAGTTGTGTACCACATCTAGAATACATTTCAGGAACTAACAGCTGAAATTCCGATCCGTCATCGCATGGTCATCCTTTGATCCCAAACCCGAATGCCTTCAGTGTGTAGCAAACACAAAAGAACCGTGTCTTGCCACTCCAATACTTTTGGAGGGGACTGTGATTAAACAAAATAAAAGGACAACTGTAAAAAAAAAAAGGTGCAAAGAGCTGCCCAGAAAATATCCGCTCTGAGGTTTAGTCCTGCTCTGTGGTGCCTGGGAATAAATGACGTTTGGTGAAGTTACCTCACAGTGAGTCTGATAGACTGTGTAAACATCAGATGCAGGCCAAAACGTTTCTGTCAGAGATTCGTGGTATGGCCACCAGAGGTCTCACTCCCCGGAGTACTAGCTTTGCTCCCACCAAACCACCTGTGCCTAATTTCTGTAATCAGCCACGGCTTAAATACTCCTCTCTTTCAGCCAAACAGTGCGAAGTATTGCCAGTTCCCTTGTGTTTTGGGAATAACTACCTGTATTGTGTTTGACTCTCTGCTTGGGTTTTTGCCTTTTTGCCCCTGTGTTTTGGATGTTTGGTTTTTGGATGGACTTAAGTGTTTTTGACCTGTGTTTTATGCCTTTTGACCACGAGTTTTGGATTGCCCCTTTAACTAATAAACCTGCACATGCGTCCTTCTTCAGTGTCCAAGTCTGATGTGTCACAGTTTCAGTAGTGGGTGAGAGCAGGGCAAATTATTCCGAATTCCAGCAGGAGTGGGTGGGAGCAGGATGAACGAACACTCCTGCATACACGTCTGTCTGGAAAGCCTGGCTTAAACCACCTTTACGTTTACTTACCTGAAGTCCTTTTGCCGCACCTCAAGCTCCTGCTCCCTTTGGTTGAGGAGCGTGCCGTTTGTTTCCTCTTTTTTAAGCGTAGCTGAACAGAAAATGTATTTTAAAAATGAATCAACAAAACTCGTCATATGGGCTGCCCAAATATGTGCATACTGTATGTACTTTCACCCGGACTGCTTATCATTTGCTCCAATTTATAAAACATTTGTTTTTACGGAAATTGAAACATCAGTTATGGATTAGAAGTTCTACTGACCTTTGTCATTCCTGAGGCTCACAACTGGCTTTTTGCTGTTCAGCCATTTGTAACATGGGAAGCTGATCGTCTCGCCTTCAGGTGTGGTCACCACGATTTTGTTACAGAACCAATCCTGGAAGAAGTCCTTGAACCAACTTTGCTTGGCCTCCAATTCAACTAGAAGGAGGGTACCAACACTTTGTTCACAGGAAACTTTGTATGTACGTACCTGTTGGCACAAAATACTAGTTTCAGTGATACAAATAACATTAAAGAGGACCTGTTGTGCTCATTTTCTTCTTCTTCTTCTTCTTCTTCTTCTTCTTCTTCTTCTTCTTCTTCTTCCGGCTGCTCCCTTTAGGGGTCGCCACAGCGGATCATCTGCCTCCATCTTGCCCTATCCACTGCCTCCTCTCCTTTCACACCAACCATCTCCATGTCCACCTTCACTACATCCATAAACCTTCTCTGAGGTCCACCTCTTCTCCTTCTACGTGGCAGCTCCATCTCCAACATTCTTTGCCCAATATATCCACTATTCCTCCTCAACACATGTCCAAACCATCTCAACCTGGCCTCTCTGGCTTTATCTCCGAACTGCTCCACCTTCACTGTCCCTCTGATCTGCTCATTTTCAACTATGTTAATTTTTTTTCTGGGGTCTGGAATGAATTTACATACTTCAATATTCCAAAAAATTCCAAAAAGAAATCTCGTATTGTTCATCTCTTTACACCCTCTGTCTGAAGCATTCTGTTAGAGCTCCTGTGTCTTTAAGCCCCACCTCCCAATGAGCCCAGTGTGGTCTGATTGGTCATCTCACCCTATCTGTTCTGATTGCTTGACCACCAGAGTTCTGCTCCCACACCGCTGTGGCTGTTCTATCAGGGCATCAGCAGTGCCTGGGGAGCAGTTGGGGGTTAGGTGTCTTGCTCAAGGGCACCTCAGTCATGTACTGTGAGCTCTGGGGATCAAATCGGTGACCTTCTGATCACAGGGCTGGTTCCCTAACCTCCAGCCCACGACTGCCCCACAGTAAAGAATGTGTTATGAGATGTCGTCTTGCACCAAAGGAAAAGGGCTGGAATTCCAACAAGGTGTTTCAGGCAGCTGAGAAAAGGTGGTTTCTGTGGGAGAGAGTTTCTCCTTCTGACCATTTACACACACTAACAGCTACATAATGCACTAAAGGAAAGGGAGAAACCAGAAAACCATATTAGAACCCCTTTAATACAGGATGTAGTGATTTTATGTGTGTCAGTGTATCCATGTCCTCTTTCCTGGCCTCTCCTCGAGGAAGCCCAGTATTATTTGTAGTCATACTCATGTGACTTGGACTCCAACTCGAGTCACGAATTTGATGACTTTAGGCTAAATTTGAGAAAATCAAGAAAGAGTTGAGACTCAACTTCAACACCAGTGACTTGGACTCTTATTCGAACTTGAGCCTCATGAGTCGGAAAGACTCGAGGCACAAAGTGAAAGAAACGTGGAGAGTCTGACTGCAGACGTTTCCTGCCGTAAACCGAATAAACAGTATCGTCGTCTCGCTGTGTTTATACTCGGCTTACTTTATTTTGGAAAATAAGAGAAGCGTTTTGAGCTCAAGTTTGCCTCCATAAGCTGGAAACACTCAAAGTGTCTACAGCGCCAATAAAAGCCCAGCTCAGCTCTTAAACTCGTACTGGAGAAACCGACCAGGCGAACTGACCGTTTTCCTCCTGGTAGCAAAACAAAGTAACAAAGCTCTCTCTGTATGACCGATTTCAGCAGCTTCTGCAGGTAAAACGAGGCTGACATTCATCACGAGGCTGAAGTTGAATTGTTATTCGCCAGCTTCATATCGGAATTTGCCATACCACCTTAAACAGTGCACCAGCGAGACGCCGGAACGTGACTGCTGCACCATTTAAGGTGGAACGGAAAATTCAAATAAGAAGAAAAGTCAACTTGAGCTTTCATACATCTTGGGCAAGTCTCTGGTATCAGACAGTCAGTCGGTCAGTCAGTGGCTCAGTAAGAGGCAGTGAGACTGGGCTCCTAGGTGGTCCAGCAAAAACATTTAAAATACACATAATATGGACGATTCCAAAAGAGGGCAGAATGGCTTTAGACTGTTGATAGGCAGCGTATCGCCGCTGTCCGAAGAATAACAATCATCTCCCAAATGGAAACAAGAGAAGGCCAAAACATTCCTTACACTCAACGTAAGTTAATGTAATGTTTTGTCCTGAACTATTTTGGAGCATTTCTATTGGTCATTCATCATAAAAAAAATTTTAAAAAATGCAGATGCATGTTTTTCTTTGATCGTGATGATATATAAGACTTTAAAACTTACCGATGGGAGTGTGAACCTGTGGAGAAGCTGAGGTTTGCTGCTACAGGTGGATCCAATGAACCTGATGTATATGCTCTGCAGAGTGAAGAAAGTTGTGCTGTGTACCTCAACTGTGTATCCCACCATGATTAACTCTGCAATGAAATATTAAATGTGAGAACATTAAAATAAAATGAAACGGATAATCCAGAGCATTGTATGAATACCACTGACTGCAGTACTTTAATCACTCTATTTATATCTACATGTAATTAAATACCTCCAAAACTACACATCCCAGCATTCCACAGTCGACTATCCCACCAACAGTCGACTAACAATATTACTCGGTGTTTGGGAGCAAATCCGACCATCTAGTATTCAAACTGTGATATTTTCCCCTCTTTAATAAAATGTTTAGTGCAGTTAAAAATTCCAACATGTTAATGAACCTTTAGAAATATGGCTAAGGTTGAATTTTTCATATGTTCAATTCTAATCACAAATACAGTTTTATCACAACACCATAACACAAGGTCCATACATTGTTACAAACAGTAGCTTATTTGAGATGTTATTTTAATATCTTCATGAATTTGGATCATATTTTCCAGATTTTTTGCTATTCAGACTATGCTAAAAACACGTCGGTTCAAATATCTTTTCCTGTTACATTTGCTGCCTGTGGGCTAAAAAGTAGCATGAAAAGATTAGTATAAGGCATTTTTATTATTAGTATTAGTATTGATTTTATTTCTCCCTTTGGATCCACAGTAAATGATGGTTTAAGTTTAGATTAAGTGACTCTTATTCGTCCCAGAACAGGGAAATTTCACTTCCACCTTTAAAAAGAAGAGTAGTAGTGAATTAAACTCACCTGAACCTGCTGAAGCTTGCGAGTGTGAGACCTCTGCTGACAGCTTGCAGAGAAAAAGAAATAGAAACTGTTCAGTTTTGCCTAATTTATGTGCTCCATTAAAGAGGGGCGTGGCTTGTGTCTCCCATGACATCAGCTTCACATTTACAGAAAGAAGGAGGTATAATTAATGCTTTTACTTCATTTTGGGATTTTATTAAGCTCTTTTCATTTGGTCAGTAAATTAGACGCTTCTAAACGGCGTTAAGCTCCGTTATCCGTTATGACCTGCATTAGTACGTTGTTCAAGTTCTTATGTTAAAATCTTTCATCATTACATAAAAAATGTGCAAAAAGCACTTCGTGGCATTGTTATGCAGTTTCTCACTTTAAATCAACCGGTTTCACGATGATAAAATTCCTTAATACCATCCATTTTCTAAGCCGCTTCTTCCGATCCGTCATCGCATGGTCATCCTTTGATCCCAAACCCGAATGCCTTCAGTGTGTAGCAAACACAAAAGAACCTGACTGCATGTCTTTGGACTGTGGGAGGAAACCAGAGAACCCGGAATCGAACCCAGGCCCCCCTCGCTGTGAGGCAATGGCTCTACCCACCGTGCCACCGTGCCGCCCATATTCCTTAATACCACCAGAAGAAAAAATCTTTCCCTTTATGTTCTTAGATATTCAGACAGAGATAAACAAAGTGGTTCTGAAATGTCTTAAACAGGTTCAGCAGTGGAGTTAAACCAGACACACAATCACACAATGCATGTCTGATAGGGCCCAAACCATCTAAACGCCGGATGTGGCCCACATACCACTGAACGCCCCCCACCCCCCTTCCCCTCTTAAAACCACTAGTACACTAGTACACTAGTACTGCTGGGTGGGAACGCTGAATGGTGCCATGAGGCACTTTAGAATGAAAATATTCAACAGTTTCAACAGTGGAGTTAAACCTGCTCTTGTTAATCAGTCAATTATTTGATTACCTACTGTGATATGAACAACCAGCATCTCCACCCAGCAAATTCCTCATCAAGTCTTTTCCTCATTTTAAACCTGAGGGGTTTTTGGGTAAAACAGGTTTAACTCCACTGTTGAAACTCTTCAGAACGGTTTTCCTTCCTTGTGTTGCTCTGAGTTTGTTTCCTCTTTCCGGGATGATTCTAGAACATCTGTTCTTCACTGAAGAACAAACCGTGCCAGTTTGGCTCATTAAAGGGACTCTAATGTTATTAATACTGAAGATTTGACTAATAAAAGTCCTTGAAGAGGATTAAAAAATCAATACAATGCAGCCCTACTACACACAGCACTGCGCAAAGTCCGAGAACAGCCTTCAGTAATTTAGTCTCCAGGCTAAACCACTATGAAGTACGAGTTATTCACTTTCCAGGTTCAGGAAACAGCAAAACAACGATCCCACTCTAATAACTGTGTAGTTACACATTAATAGTAAAGTAAGTAAGTAAACATTTATTTATATAGCACTTTTCTAAGCACAGCTACAAAGTGCTTCACAAACAACAAGTACTAAAAATAGAATGATAAAAGAAAACAGATACATATAACTATAAAAACAGTACAGCTATATTCATAAACAACATAAAACTGACATAAAACCATAAAAACAATGCAGCACTAGCCAATAAATAACAAAAGCATCACCTGTGACCAAAAGCTAATGAATAGAGATGCGTCTTGAGTCTTCCTTTAAAAATGTCCTTTGATCCAGCTAGTCTAACATCCAAAGGCAGAGCATTCCACAACTTGGGGGCATACACAGAAAAAGCACAATCTCCCTTACGTTTCCGTGTTGTCCTAGGGACCACTAAGAGCCCCTGACTAGATGACCTTAGTGATCTGGTACTAGGATACGGTGATAATAACTCTGAAATATATTTTGGCCCATCACCGTGCACCGCCTGGTATGTTAAAACCAAAATTTTGAACTGAATTCTAAAAACAACAGGCAAGCAATGCAGAGATGCCAGTACAGGGGTAATATGCTCCCTTCTTTTAGTCCCGGTAAGTAACCGGGCAGCTGCATTCTGAACCAGCTGCAGCCGTGCCATTGCCCCTTGATTAAGACATGTAAATAGTGCATTGCAATAATCAAGTCGTGATGATACAAAAGCATGAATGATCTTCTCTGTGTCCTGGAAGGAGAGCATTTTCTTGATTTTGGCAATATTTCTCAGTTGAAAATAACAGGCCTGCACCAGCTTTGTTATATGCATTGAGAAATTAAGGTCTGAGTCAAAAATGACTCTGAGGTTTCTGGGATAAGGGTTTATCTGTGAAGCCAATAACCCAAGTTCCTTCTTTAGGTTATCAGCAACCTTTTGAGAACCCAGGACCAATACTTCTGTTTTCCCATCATTTAATTTGAGGAAATTACAGCTCAGCCAATCCTTAATTGCTTTAATACAATCAGTGAGACTCTCTAATCTCCTGAAGTCGTTCCTTTTGACAGAGAGATAAAGCTGTGTATCGTCTGCGTAAAAATGATAAGAGATATTAAAACGACGAATCAGGTCACCTAAGGGGAGCATATATAAGTTAAATAGTATAGGACCAAGGATTGAACCTTGTGGAACTCCACACATTAGATCAGCACATGAAGATAACTTTCTTCCACTAGATACCCTAAAGGTTCTATTAGTCAAATACGAAATGAACCAATCTAATGCAGTTCCAGATATTCCATCCCACTGATGCAACCTCTCTATTAAAATATTATGATCAACTGTATCGAAGGCTGCACTTATATCCAATAAAACTAAAACAGAGACTTCCCCAGCATCTGCATTCATCAAGAGGTCATTTAATATTCTCAAAAGCGCTGTTTCAGTGCTATGTTTCTGCCTAAAACCTGACTGAAATTTCTCAAAAATACTGTTTTCTTCTAAAAAGAACAGCAGCTGTTTTGTGACCACTTTCTCAAGAATTTTTGAGATAAAAGGTAACTTTGAGATTGGCCTGTAATTTACACAATCCATCGGATCAAGACCAGGTTTCTTGAGAATCGGCTCCACGATCGCCAATTTAAAACAATCTGGCACACAGCCCATGTTAAGTGACAAATTCACTATTTCTTGAAGATAAATGCCCACAGAATCGAGAGTGCTCTTAACAAATGTAGCTGGGAGAATGTCACCAGGAGAAGTTGAAGGATGTAAACAATTCACAACTTCTTTTAATTCCTCAAGGGAAATGGGGAGAAAACTGAGTGAAAATTTCAACTCCTTCATTTTGAGGAGCCACATCACCATTTAAACGAGAAGAAATTGCTATATTATGTTTCAGAGCCTCAATCTCAGAACTAGGTGTAATCACAGCCACCCCGTTAACCAGGTTGTCTATCCTAGAGAACAAGAACCTTGGATTACGTATATTTGCAGTTATCAACTCATTAAAATATTTGGCTCTTACACTCCTCATTCTGTTGTTAAAAATAGACCATAAATCCTTCAAATATAAGTAGTGAACTTGAAGTTGAGACTTTTTCCATTCCCGTTCTACCCTCCTACATATCCTTTTCAAGCTCAAGATATCCTCATTAATCCATGGGGTAGAATTCACAAGAGATTTCATCTTCATTCTAACAGGAGCGACCTTATCTAAAACACTTAAACATAAAGAATTAACAGAGCTAGCCAAATCATTTACACCAGTACAGAAAGACAGCTGTTCACTAACACCTGTGAACTCATTTAAAAATTGTGATATTACGTCTTTGTTAAAAGCCCGAGACCGTACACAGCGTTTGGGGCTGGCCTTATTCATAAATAAGCGCATATTAAAAGTAATACAATTATGGTCTGACACAAATAGGTCTACCAAAGAAACAGAGTGAGGGCACACTCCTAGAGAGGACACCAAATCCAGTGTGTGACCCCGATTATGAGTTGGGCCAACTACATGCTGAACAAAATTAAAGGATTCCAAGGTGTTCAAATATTCTAGGGCAGGTCCATCAAAGTCATCGTCAATATGAAAATTAAAATCACCCAGCAGCAATGCTTTGTCATACTCCAGCACTAGGGAAGACAGCAAGTCCTGTAATTCTGACATGAAACCGCTAAAAGACGTGGAAGGAGGGCGATAAATGACCGCACAGCATACTGGATTTTCGCCAGGTACTTTAAAACACAGCAGTTCAAAGGTTGTAAAACCCCAACAGAGACATTCAGACATTTAAAAGAGTCTTTAAAAATGACAGCCAAGCCACCACCACGTCCTGATATCCTTGGGGAATTTAAACAGGAGTAATACGGGGGGCGTAGTTCATTTAAGTGCCAGTTCTCTCCAGGTTTAAGCCACGTCTCTACTAAACACAGAAAATCCAAGTCACGGGAAGATATAAAGTCTCGCATAACAAACGCCTTATTTGACTAGGATCTGACATTGAAAAGCGCAAACTTAGAGTCAGACACATGTCCCATGTCCGATGGCGAAAGGCAGGGAATTTCACGCAAGTTATTTGAATTCACTCCGCCGCACCTGATTACGGGTTTCCCCGTAAACGCACGGGAGTGTAACGCTGGCAACACCGGCTGCAGCCAAACATAGCGCTCCTCTAAAGAGCGTTGCAGGAGAAAGTATCTGAGATGCTTGTCTGCGCCATCAGGAAGCCGGTGTTTATTTAATCCATATAACAGGCCTGATCGGCGATCACACTGAACACGCAGCCGGAGCAGGAGGCCGCCTCTTTTCCCTCGTTTCCTCCGCCGCTGTTTACGTCTACTCCGTTGTTTACAACAGGAGAAACAAACCTCAGACGCCGCCGGTAGAAGTAGTGGTGGTTGAAAAAGGGGATCACGCGCCGTTTTCCCCAACAAAGCCCTCCAAAAGCCGGGCACGAATACTCAACAACGTCTCCCGATTATAGCTGATGGACACAGCACGCAACTGACTAAACAATAACACGAACAGTAATAAAAACATAAAAACAGGTAGCACACGTGAGACGTCGCCATACACCAGCGCCATCTTGGTGAACCCAGGTGCATAATTGGTGAATAATGCCTTCAACAACACCAACAACCTAACTGGTGATGTATTCACTGTTGCAGATGGATTACAGAAGCACAGCTAATGTAAACACACATATATGAACTTTGGGCTTTACTCATATAATTACAGAAATACATCTTGACAGTAGTAACTACATTTTTTCTCTTATATAGTTACAAATGTGGAATCAGGTTAAGGTAATTACATTGGTATAAACTTTGGGTCCCACTTTATATTAAGTGTCTGTAATAACTATGTAGTTACACATGAATAACAAAAACTTGTCGGTACTAAAAGCTCTTGTTAATCAGTCAATTATCTGATTACCTGCTGTGATATGAACACTGGGTGGAGATGCTGGTTGTTCATATCACAGTAGGTACTCAAATAATTGACTGATTAACAAGAGCTTTTAGTGCGGACGAGTTTTTGTTATTCATATGTAACTACATAGTTATTACAGACGCTTAATATAAAGGGGGACCCAAATGGATCTTTGAGTGTTTATGGTTGTGATGTGGTAAATCAGGGCCTCATCACCAATGAACATCATCACCCTTCATTTTTAAAAATACGTGTGTGTGTGTGTGTGTGTGGGGGGGGGGTATGTGAAAGTACTTACCTGTGTCTGCCTGTGAAGACGCAACAGCTAAAAGGGGACAGCAAGGACACTGACTCACCTTATCCTTATCGGGAGGATCCCCTGATGGGGAGAAAAGGGTGGGGGGGTCTATTTCGCACCCGATACACTAGTGAAGAAGAACGGAAATGGTAAAGATGCTATGAAGTATAGCAGTGATCTGATTACATAACCTAGGCTGACCACATAAAGCACAATTGTTTGTTTTTAAATGCAGCTCACACTGTTGAGACCACATAATGGGGAATGGGATCCACAAGGACGGGGCTTATTATGTAAAACCTGGGGATTCCCTGTTGGGGGGGGGGGGGGGGGGGTCAACAGCAGTTTATACCAGTGTAATTACCTTAACCCTATTACACATTTGTAACTATATAAGAGAAAATATGGAGTTACTGCTGTCAAGATATATTTCTGTAATTATATGAGTAAAGCCCAAAGTTCATATATGTGTGTTTACATTAGCTGTGCTTCTGTAATCCATCTGCAACAGTGAATACATCACCAGTTAGGTTGTTGTTGTTGTTGAAGGCATTATTAATGTGTAACTACACAGTTATTAGAGTGGGATCGTTGTTTTGCTGTTTCCTGAACCTGGAAAGTGAATAACTCGTACTTCATAGTGGTTTAGCCTGGAGACTAAATTACTGAAGGCTGTTCTCGGACTTTGCGCAGTGCTGTGTGTAGTAGGGCTGCATTGTATTGATTTTTTAATCCTCTTCAAGGACTTTTATTAGTCAAATCTTCAGTATTAATAACATTAGAGTCCCTTTAATGAGCCAAACTGGCACGGTTTGTTCTTCAGTGAAGAACAGATGTTCTAGAATCACCCCGGAAAGAGGAAACAAACTCAGAGCAGCACAAGGAATGAAAACCATTCTGAAGAGTTTCAACAGTGGAGTTAAACCTGTTTTACCCAAAAACCCCTCAGGTTTAAAATGAGGAAAAGACTTGATGAGGAATTTGCTGGGTGGAGATGCTGGTTGTTCATATCACAGTAGGTGCTCAAATAATTGACTGATTAACAAGAGCTTTTATTGCAGATGAGTTTTTATTATTCATGTGTAACTACATAGTTATTACATGCACTTAATATAAAGTGGGACCCAAATGGATCTTTGAGCATTTGTGGTTCTATATAGAACCAGTCTCATTACTAAGGAACGTCTGATAAACCATGTTTTTTAAGTGTGTATTGATGGAAACAAAAGCAGTTTATACCAATGTAATTACCAAGAGCTTTTAGTGCAGACGAGTTTTTCCCGTAAACATTCTTCGCTCTGATTCTGCACTTTACCTCCAGCGTGGTGCGTTAATCAGCAAGCAAGCAAAATTTATTTATATAGCGCTTTATACAACAGGTGTTGTCACAAAGTAGCTTTACAGAACAATCAGTATTACAGAGAGAAGAGAAGAGAAAAGAAAATCCGGGTCTGAGCCCCCATGAGTGTCGCCAGTGGCGACAGTGGCAAGGAAAAACTCCCTAAAAGAGGAAGAAACCTTGAGAGGAACCAAGACTCAGAAGGGGAACACGTCCTCCTCTGGTCGACACCGGATAGCAAACATTATTAGTATGAAGTTTTATAGTAAAGTGGGAAAAGAGAAGATCTGAGGGTGAGGACTGCACAGCGCTGTACAGCAAGAAGCTCAGTGGTGGTCAAACCGGTCCAGAAGGCTGGTGAGCAGCGGCACCAATCAAGGCAGTAGAGGCAGCAGCATCAGACGCACAGGATGGGCAGCTGATCAGCTCGGCAGAGAAAGGAAAGAAGAACACAGAGTCAGTTCTGTAAAGAGTGGCTGACCACAGATTACAGTAAAACAGAGCAGCAGAGACTCCAGCAGGTCCAGACCTGACAGGGAAGACTGATCACCAAATGCTTGACTGTACAAGTAAGTTTTTAGCCTAGACTTAAAGACTGAGGCTGAGTCTGATTCCTGAATATTAATCAGCTCCTGACAGGCGTCCTAGTCATAGTTTACATACAGTCTGATATACAACACCTCCTCTTCAACTGATCATCCAACGGCATTTCTGGCGTTTCAGCTTTGATAGGTCACTTTTAGAGGTTCGTTTAATTATTTCTGTCTAACAGTTCACGGAAACAAGTGGAGCGAGTTTGTGGAAAGTGCAGCTGTTAAACTTTCAATCCATACCACTTTATTATTGGTAAGCTGAGATACTAAAAATCTATCAAAAAAACATTAAAATGTCATTTATTTTCATTTAGACAAGACAGTTTGGCGGGGCCTTCAAACTTCTGCGTGTTTGACGATAAAGCATTATGTATAATGTAATAATAGGATTTTTTTTTTTTTTTTTTTTTACTTAAAATTAAAAAAAATTATAATAAAACGTGACTCGGTCATTCACCCTTTCACCTGTTCTGAATCACTGATGAGGAAAAGGTTTTAAAACTTTTTCTCACTAGTGCTCCTGCAGGGGAAGTTCGTATATTATTAGTTATAAAATCTCAGGGCAGGTAGCAGGTGGGAATTTGCCCCACCTTGAATTGAAGAACTGTGGTAACACCCCACTACTTTTTAGCTCAGGACGCACAGAAAAACCTCCACTTTCCCTAAACTGCATGAAGCGCTGACCAGCACCAACAGACAGAGTGAAACTGAGCAGCAGAGCCAATCAGAATCTCAGTTTCAGCCGGGCGGAGCTTTCAGACCCGCCTTGGATGATGCGGACCGTGATCCTTTAAACGAGAGGATAACCTGACTAGACTGGTGGAGGTTAAAAGTGACATAGAATGGAAAACTGTACATACACTGTCATTCTTAGCTTATAGACATGTGTAATAGAAGTTGCCCACCTAAGGCGTTAGAGGTTGATGGAGAACATGTTGTACGTGGTTCTTCATAGCTCTTTCTCTCATTGTGACAAGCTTGACATTGTAACAATAACAGAACTCTTTTTTGGTGATATATAGAACCATACGGAACATGTTCTCCGTCAATCTGTAGAACTATTTCCTCATGAAAGGGTCCTTTTAAGCTTTTAAGGGTTCTCGGAGTTTTCAGGGTTGCATGTAGGACCAATGTCATCCACTAAAGAACCCTTGAAGAGTCATCTTTAAAAGCGTATTGCTGGAAAAAGTTTAAAACGACAGTAATTACTCTCACCCTATATCACACATTCATAATTACACAGGAGAAAATTGCCACTATCCAGATGTGCTTATAAACCTTCTTTGGATTTTGAGATGAGGTTTTAAACAGCAGTAGAATTTATTAATCTTTGGAATTGTATATATTTGACTTGAATGAAGGCTTTATGGGCTTAAGTCAAGCTCTGAGAGCTAAAGAAAACACCAGTTTCATGCTCATGCCATATTTTTGTTCAATTCAGAAAATTAACAATAATAATTGTGTATTAAATTGTGCATCTGTAGAAGTAATGTCATATTGTGACGTTAATTTCTTCTCACTTAGAAAATCAATATAATGTCGTTTTAGCAGGGGTGCTCAAACTTCTGCCTATAGCTGTAGGACTTTGGAGGACAGTAAGGAACTGAACTGAACTGATTGTTAAGCAGTTTCACAGCATTCTTCGCCATTAATAAGTCATTTAAAAAAATTGTAAAATAAACGGTCAAATGACTGGCAGACAAAAGTGTAAAATTAAAGTAAACTATCCTAATTCAAAAAAGTACAAAAACAATAGTTTTACAGAAATTTTCAATAAAACATTTTGCAAGAAAGAAATGTTATTTTACAGGTTTTTCCTATAGTGTTATTATCAAAAACCTTCAATAAATTGATAGCACAAAAGGTTCTGCAGCCCAAATCCGTTTTTTTACAGGTTTTTACCAAATTCTATTGACCTAAAACCTTCATTAAAGTGATAGCACAAAAGGTTCTACAGAAAAAACTGTTATTTTACAGATTTTTCCTAAATTTTCATGATCAAAAACCTTCAAATTAAAGTGATAGCAAGTATTGCAGATAAAAACTGTTACTTTAGACTTTCCAAAACGATTGTGATCAAAAACATTCAATAATGATAGCACAACAAAAGTTCTTTAGCAGATGTTTTTTTTTTTAATTACTATAATCACCTGTAACACCTGTAACAAAGTAAAAGCACTAAGAGTTCTGTAGACATTACATTTATTGACATCTATAATAACATTCAAGCAATGACAAAGTCTCACATTCATTTTACTCATAAATGGGCCAAATTTGTGACCCCACCTAATAAAGCACTTTAGAAATCGATAAGATATAACGGACCAGAAGTCACAACTTGAACAACCTGTCAATTATTCAAGCAGACAAAATATTAAACTGTCATTCTAATGATGAAAGACAAGGAATGCACATTTTACCAACTGTTGACCAATAGATTCAATTTATATAAAAATTAAGAAAGAAAAAGTTTAGCTTTATTGGAAAAACAGAACTGTAGCTTTTTACCGCCATTAGCTCAAATCCAAAACAAAGGACCGTCAGCCCTAAAGACACAGGAAAACAAGGTAATATAAATATGGTGGGCACTGTCCTACCTTAGTCACATTGAGGGGTTTGATATCTTAACAATAACATGCCACCTTAAGCGTAGTCAAGAATTTATAGTGCAAAACCAACTCTGTTAAAATGCCATTTCAAATATCAGCATGAAGACAACTACAATTTCAAAAACCAACAGGAGCTCAAAGACTCAAAGCAGTTTATCTGGTAAAAATTTAACCTGAGCCGTAACGCCGGACCAGCCAAAGGAACTTACTTTCCAACACGTGAAAAAAGTTCTGTTTAGCTTGTGTCCATCCAAATTCATCAAGATATTCTGGACAAACTCAAGTTGTCAGAAAGCTGAAAACAAAGGCATAAAGGAGTCCAAGCACTATGATGAATTCATTTCCAAAATTGTTGACCTCTGTCACAATGGCAACGTCCCATAGCTCAGCATCATCCTCACTACCACATCTTCAACTTGTGCAAATCCCCAATGTTCACTCGCATGTCCTTCTCTGCATCCCCAAAACCAGACCTGGACATAAATACAAACACAATCACTGAGCGGTCAGAGAAGTGGACAAGCAGACGTCTGCATTTTCAAGGCTTGTGAAAAACACAACTTTAGCTGAGCTTTTCACCATCATCAGCTCAAATTCAGTCAAAATCAGACGTTACCTGATGTTCATTCTCTACCAATAATATTAGGAATATTAAAGTGTTCATTTACTGATGCATTTGCCAGCAGTAACCCTAAAGTGATCCTTTATCTTTAGATAAGATTTAGATTCTGAATCAACTGCAGGTACAATGCGAATTGCTGATGTTGAAGTAGCATCTCAAATTCCAGTGGGACTCAGATAAGGTGAACATGCAGGCGCTCCATCAAATGATCGTCTTAAAGCACAGTCATGTCCTGGCTTGTTAACCTCGTCGGAGTCCCTCTGAAAACCTTAAATAACTACATGATCATGGCTCCAGACATCAGCTTTCTTCCAAGAATGAACTTATGTTATTTCAGCTTCAGCGCTGTGTTCTACCTGCAAAATTCAGAGTCTAATCAAGTCAGTCATAATAGTGTCTTTTTCCAGAAATTTGCATGTAATGTAAAAAAAACAGAAAAATACTATATAAATAATACAGTATTTTTTTGTAAAAAAAAAAAAGTATAATTTGTCATTATTGGCAGCATCCTTAAAATAACAGTTGGGCTGTTAATTTACAGATGTTATCCATAATTTTACAGAATTTTGTACTCAATTAAAAAAAACAGAAAATTACTGTAAATATTTAAGGATTATTTTTTGTTTTTACAGTGCAGACTCAAACACTCAACTCATTCACAAATTGAAAGTTACTCAGCTTAACTCGGCCCCATGTGGAGGAATCACAGTACAGTCATGTACCATAACCCAGCAGTCCACGTCCACTACCCTATGACCTTTCAGCAAACGGCAGGAACTTCCAACCAAAAAATCTCAACTCAAATAATGTAAACAGGCACAATTTCAAAGCTGTGCTTTTTTTCTGTTATGACAGTTTTAAACAAATAGCATGGCTGCCTAAAGCCCTATTGGAGCTGGATTAGTTTAATCTGGGGAGGTGCTGTAATTTGAGTGGTTATTGACTAGATCCATGATTTTTAATCCAGTATGAATCTGCAGTGTTCACGTCTGCTGGGTAATACAGCATCTCACAAACCTTGTGTTGTCAGTTATTTAGAGTTCTTTTCAGAGGACAGTAAATCTGCACTGCTATACAAGCTGAACACTGACCACTCTGAGTTATACCCAAGTTTCATTCCTACAGTGTCGTAACATCAAAAGCTAGAATAACATATTTGCAGAAATGTGAGGGGTGCACTTACTTTTGTGAGACACTGTAATTCTGGAATGAATTACCTTCTGGGATCTGCTTCAGTAACAGCAGTCCTGCTCAAATCCACCTTCCAGTAATGTGGTAACAAATTGTGCTTATGGGAAGCGACAGAGTGGATGACTGTCTAAGCTCTACAATGGAGCTTAGCTCAGTTCCTTTGTTCTCAAGATCAAAGCAAGGCTGTAATCTATAACATTTTGGTGATAGGGATAATTTGACAGAGAACAAAATTTGAAATCTGTTGATTTCTGTCACATTGCAGAGCAGTTTCCCTTCCATTGGGCGACATTTTGGGCAGTCGTGGGCTAGAGGTCAGGGATCCAGCCTCGTGACCGGAAGGTCGCCGGTTCGATCCCCAGGGCCGACAGTCCATGACTGAGGTGTCCTTGAGCAAGACACCTAACCCCCAACTGCTCCCCGGGCGCTGCGGATTGGGATGCCCACCGCTCCGGGCAAGTGTGCTCACTGCCCCCTAGTGTGTGTGTGTGCTCACTAGTGTGTATGTGGTGTTTCACTTCACGGATGGGTTAAATGCGGAGGTGAAATTTCCCCGTTGTGGGACTAATAAGGGTCACTTAATCTTAATTTGTTTTTAGTTGAATAAGCTTATTTTGCCAAATTAGTGCTTTTCTATCTGTAAATAAGTGAGTAAGTTTTATTTATAAAGCATTGACCAGTGCTGTACATCAAATCAGCCACACATAAACAACACAGGTAGAAAATTAATGACATGAAATTAATGAAAATGAATTAAACTAATTTAATAAAAAATCATACAAGAGGTAAAAAAAAGTAAAAGGAGGTAAGATACAGATTAGATGATGAGTGAAAAAATATATGAAACACAGACTTAAACATCTAATTACCACAGCTCCTCATGCACTTCAAGGGCGAGTTTGTATAAGTAGATGTAAAAACAGTGATTGAAGGTGCTTTGGCGAATAGTGGGAGTAAGAATGTTCCGGAGTCTCAGAGCATAGACTGCAAACGCACTGTTAATTAAAATAAAAATAGACTTTGGGAATAAAGTCATAATATTGCGAGAAAAATGTAATATTATGACATTAAAATGGCATTAATAGCAGAAAAGGTCAGTATTGTGGCCAAAGTCTTTGTAAAGTGAAGCAGCACCTCCTCGTGTTAAATGACGGGCGTTGAGTTGGTGGAGCTGCACTTTCGTATCAATTCAACCATAAAGAGACACTCAGCCTCCCCGTCTCTCCTGCTCATCAGCACCAGCCTGGTATCAGTGTAAGAACCGGCTGAAACGGCTGAACAGGGAACTGTTTATCTAGAATAAAGAGCCGGACGGACTCGGAGGAAACCGTCTGTCTGTGCTGTTGAAGGAGAATCTCAGGCAGAGTGGTCTACATGGCTATCGGGGGCTTCATCTCCCCCCATTCAAAGAGGGCATGAAGTTCCACAGACAGTGAGGATGAAAATCAAAATGATCCACAGAGAGACGGGAGTGAGAGGAGCTCCGGCACCGCCCCCCTATGGCCGCCACCCCTACAGTTAGCCCTTCCCACAGTTAGTCCCACAACAGTTAGTCCCCTTACTATTAGTCCCCCTACAGTTAGTCCCCCAACATTTAATCCCCTTACAATTAGTCCCCCTACAGTTAGTCTCCCTACAGTTAGTCTCCCCACAGTTAGTCCCCCAATAGTTAGTCCCCCTACAGTTAGTCCCCCAACATTTAGTCCCCTTACAATTAGTCCCCCTACAGTTAGTCTCCCTACAGTTAGTCCAACAAACAGTTAGTCTCCCTACAGTTAGTCCCCCTACAGTTAGTCTCCCTACAGTTAGTCTACCCACAGTTAGTCCCCCTACAGTAAGTCCCCCAGCAGTTAGTCCAACAAACAGTTAGTCCCCCTACAGTTAGTCTCCCTACAGTTAGTCCCCCTACAGTTAGTCTCCCTACAGTTAGTCTCCCCACAGTTAGTCCCCCAATAGTTAGTCCCCCTACAGTTAGTCCCCCAACATTTAGTCCCCTTACAATTAGTCCCCCTACAGTTAGTCTCCCTACAGTTAGTCCCCCAGCAGTTAGTCCAACAAACAGTTAGTCCCCTTACAGTTAGTCCACCAGCAGTTAGTCCAACAAACAGTTAGTCCCCCTAAAGTTAGTCCCCCAACAGTTAATCCCCTTACAATTAGTCCCGCTACAGTTAGTCCCCCTACAGTGAGTCCCCCAATATTGAGTACCTCAACATTTAGTCCCCCTACAGTTAGTCCCCCAACATTTAAAAAAAATTCAGTCTGGTTTTAGGCCACATCACAGTACAGAAACAGTACTAGTAAAAATTATAAATGATCTTTTATTATTCACGGACCAAGGAAATGTGTCGTTGTTAGTCCTCCTTGACCTTAGTGCAGCATTTGACACAATAGACCAAGCTATCCTACTAGATAGACTAGAAAACCTTGTAGGGGTAACAGGAACAGCTCTTTCCTGGTTCAGGTCCTACCTCACTGATCGATACCAGTTTGTTAATGTATGAATCATCTGTTCTTGCAAAAGTAATGTATGGTGTTCCACAAGGCTCTGTTTTAGGACCTATATTATTCACAATATTTATGCTACCATTAGGCACCATTATCAGTAAACACGGCATAAATTTCCACTGCTATGCCGATGACACCCAGTTATATATATCAAGCAAACCGGATGATAAAATTAAACTTGGCAAGATTGAGGACTGTATAAAAGACATAAAAGACTGGTTGTCAAGTAACTTTCTGCTACTTAACTCAGATAAAACTTCTGGACCGGTTTGACCACCACTGAGCTTCTTGCTTTACAGCGCTGTGCAGTCCTCACCCTCAGATCTTCTCTTTTCCCACTTTACTATAAAACTTCATACTAATAATGTTTGCTATCCGGTGTCGACCAGAGGAGGACGGGTTCCCCTTCTGAGTCTCGGTTCCTCTCAAGGTTTCTTCCTCTTTAGGGAGTTTTTCCTCGCCACCATCGCCGCTGTCGACACTCAGGGGGCTCGGACCCGGATTTTCTTTTTTTTTCTTTTCTTTTCTCTTCTCTACTCTCTGTAATACTGATTGTTCTGTAAAGCTGCTTTGTGACAACACCTGTTGTAAAAAGCGCCGTATAAATAAATTTTGCTTGCTTGCATTTAGTCCGCCAACAGTTAGTCCCCCTACAGTTAGTCCCCCTACAGTTAGTCCCCCTACAATTAGTCCCCCTACAGTTAGTGCCCCAACAGTTAGTCCCCCAACAGTTAGTCCCCCAACATTTAGTCCCCTTACAATTAGTCCCCCTACAGTTAGTCCCCCAACAGTTAGTCCCCCTACAGTTAGTCCCCCAACAGTTAGTCCCCCTACAGTTAGTCCCACTACAGTTAGTCCCCCAACAGATAGTCCCACTACATTTAGTCTCCTTACAATTAGTCCCCCTACAGTTAGTCTCCCTACAGTTAGTCCCCCAGCAGTTAGTCCAACAAACAGTTAGTCCCCCTACAGTTAGTCCCCCAACAGTTAATCCCCCAACAGTTAGTCCCCTTACAATTAGTCCTGCTACAGTTAGTCCCCCTACAGTGAGTCCCCCAATATTGAGTACCTCAACATTTCGTCCCCCTACATTTAGTCCCCCAACATTTAAAAAAAAATTCAGTCTGGTTTTAGACCACATCACAGTACAGAAACAGCACTAGTAAAAATTATAAATGATCTTTTATTATTCACGGACCAAGGAAATGTGTCGTTGTTAGTCCTCCTTGACCTTAGTGCAGCATTTGACACAATAGACCAAGCTATCCTACTAGATAGACTAGAAAACCTTGTAGGGGTAACAGGAACAGCTCTTTCCTGGTTCAGGTCCTACCTCACTGATCGATACCAGTTTGTTAATGTATGAATCATCTGTTCTTGCAAAAGTAATGTATGGTGTTCCACAAGGCTCTGTTTTAGGACCTATATTATTCACAATATTTATGCTACCATTAGGCACCATTATCAGTAAACACGGCATAAATTTCCACTGCTATGCCGATGACACCCAGTTATATATATCAAGCAAACCGGATGATAAAATTAAACTTGGCAAGATTGAGGACTGTATAAAAGACATAAAAGACTGGATGTCAAGTAACTTTCTGCTACTTAACTCAGATAAAACTTCTGGACCGGTTTGACCACCACTGAGCTTCTTGCTTTACAGCGCTGTGCAGTCCTCACCCTCAGATCTTCTCTTTTCCCACTTTACTATAAAACTTCATACTAATAATGTTTGCTATCCGGTGTCGAACAGAGGAGGACGGGTTCCCCTTCTGAGTCTCGGTTCCTGTCAAGGTTTCTTCCTCTTTAGGGAGTTTTTCCTCGCCACCATCGCCGCTGTCGACACTCAGGGGGCTCGGACCCGGATTTTCTTTTTTTTTCTTTTCTTTTCTCTTCTCTACTCTCTGTAATACTGATTGTTCTGTAAAGCTGCTTTGTGACAACACCTGTTGTAAAAAGCGCCGTATAAATAAATTTTGCTTGCTTGCATTTAGTCCCCCAACAGTTAGTCCCCCTACAGTTAGTCCCCCTACAGTTAGTCCCCCAACAGTTAGTCCCCCTACAATTAGTCCCCCTACAGTTAGTGCCCCAACAGTTAGTCCCCCAACAGTTAGTCCCCCAACATTTAGTCCCCTTACAATTAGTCCCCCTACAGTTAGTCCCCCAACAGTTAGTCCCCCTACAGTTAGTCCCCCAACAGTTAGTCCCCCTACAGTTAGTCCCACTACAGTTAGTCCCCCAACAGTTAGTCCCACTACATTTAGTCTCCTTACAATTAGTCCCCCTACAGTTAGTCTCCCTACAGTTAGTCCCCCAGCAGTTAGTCCAACAAACAGTTAGTCCCCCTACAGTTAGTCCCCCAACAGTTAATCCCCCAACAGTTAGTCCCCTTACAATTAGTCCTGCTACAGTTAATCCCCCTACAGTGAGTCCCCCAATATTGAGTACCTCAACATTTCGTCCCCCTACATTTAGTCCCCCAACATTTAAAAAAAAATTCAGTCTGGTTTTAGACCACATCACAGTACAGAAACAGCACTAGTAAAAATTATAAATGATCTTTTATTATTCACGGACCAAGGAAATGTATCGTTGTTAGTCCTCCTTGACCTTAGTGCAGCATTTGACACAATAGACCACGCTATCCTACTAGATAGACTAGAAAACCTTGTAGGGGTAACAGGAACAGCTCTTTCCTGGTTCAGGTCCTACCTCACTGATCAATATCAGTTTGTTAATGTATGAATCATCTGTTCTTGCAAAAGTAATGTATGGTGTTCCACAAGGCTCTGTTTTAGGACCTATATTATTCACAATATTTATGCTACCATTAGGCACCATTATCAGTAAACACGGCATAAATTTCCACTGCTATGCCGATGACACCCAGTTATATATATCAAGCAAACCGGATGATAAAATTAAACTTGGCAAGATTGAGGACTGTATAAAAGACATAAAAGACTGGATGTCAAGTAACTTTCTGCTACTTAACTCAGATAAAACTTCTGGACCGGTTTGACCACCACTGAGCTTCTTGCTTTACAGCGCTGTGCAGTCCTCACCCTCAGATCTTCTCTTTTCCCACTTTACTATAAAACTTCATACTAATAATGTTTGCTATCCGGTGTCGACCAGAGGAGGACGGGTTCCCCTTCTGAGTCTCGGTTCCTCTCAAGGTTTCTTCCTCTTTAGGGAGTTTTTCCTCGCCACCATCGCCGCTGTCGACACTCAGGGGGCTCGGACCCGGATTTTCTTTTTTTTTCTTTTCTTTTCTCTTCTCTACTCTCTGTAATACTGATTGTTCTGTAAAGCTGCTTTGTGACAACACCTGTTGTAAAAAGCGCCATATAAATAAATTTTGCTTGCTTGCATTTAGTCCCCCAACAGTTAGTCCCCCTACAGTTAGTCCCCCTACAGTTAGTCCCCCAACAGTTAGTCCCCCTACAGTTAGTCCCACTACAGTTAGTCCCCCTACAGTTAGTCCCACTACAGTTAGTCCCCCAACAGTTAGTCCCCCAACATTTAGTCCCCTTACAATTAGTCCCCCTACAGTTAGTCCCCGTACAGTTAGTCCCCCTACAGTTAGTCTCCCTACAGTTAGTCCCCCAATAGTTAGGCCCCCTACAGTTAGTCCCCCAACATTTAGTCCCCTTACAATTAGTCCCCCTACAGTTAGTCTCCCTACAGTTAGTCCCCCAGCAGTTAGTCCAACAAACAGTTAGTCCCCCTACAGTTAGTCCCCCAACAGTTAGTCTCCCTACAGTTAGTCCCCCTACAGTTAGTCTCCCTACAGTTAGTCTCCCTACAGTTAGTCTCCCCACAGTTAGTCCCCCAATAGTTAGTCCCCCTACAGTTAGTCCCCCAACATTTAGTCCCCTTACAATTAATCCCCCTACAGTTAGTCTCCCTACAGTTAGTCCCCCAGCAGTTAGTCCAACAAACAGTTAGTCCCCCTACAGTTAGTCCCCCAACAGTTAGTCCCCCTACAGTGAGTCCCCCAATATTGAGTACCTCAACATTTAGTCCCCCTACAGTTAGTCCCCCAACATTTAAAAAAAATTCAGTCTGGTTTTAGGCCACATCACAGTACAGAAACAGCACTAGTAAAAATTATAAATGATCTTTTATTATTCACGGACCAAGGAAATGTGTCGTTGTTAGTCCTCCTTGACCTTAGTGCAGCATTTGACACAATAGACCAAGCTATCCTACTAGATAGACTAGAAAACCTTGTAGGGGTAACAGGAACAGCTCTTTCCTGGTTCAGGTCCTACCTCACTGATCGATATCAGTTTGTTAATGTAAAGGGTGAATCATCTGTTCTTGCAAAAGTAATGTATGGTGTTCCACAAGGCTCTGTTTTAGGACCTATATTATTCACAATATTTATGCTACCATTAGGCACCATTATCAGTAAACACGGCATAAATTTCCACTGCTATGCCGATGACACCCAGTTATATATATCAAGCAAACCGGATGATAAAATTAAACTTGGCAAGATTGAGGACTGTATAAAAGACATAAAAGACTGGATGTCAAGTAACTTTCTGCTACTTAACTCAGATAAAACTTCTGGACCGGTTTGACCACCACTGAGCTTCTTGCTTTACAGCGCTGTGCAGTCCTCACCCTCAGATCTTCTCTTTTCCCACTTTACTATAAAACTTCATACTAATAATGTTTGCTATCCGGTGTCGACCAGAGGAGGACGGGTTCCCCTTCTGAGTCTTGGTTCCTCTCAAGGTTTCTTCCTCTTTAGGGAGTTTTTCCTCGCCACCATCGCCGCTGTCGACACTCAGGGGGCTCGGACCCGGATTTTCTTTTTTTTTCTTTTCTTTTCTCTTCTCTACTCTCTGTAATACTGATTGTTCTGTAAAGCTGCTTTGTGAAAACACCTGTTGTAAAAAGCGCCGTATAAATAAATTTTGCTTGCTTGCATTTAGTCCCCCAACAGTTAGTCCCCCTACAGTTAGTCCCCCTACAGTTAGTCCCCCAACAGTTAGTCCCCCTACAGTTAGTCCCACTACAGTTAGTCCCCCAACAGTTAGTCCCCCAACATTTTGTCCCCTTACAATTAGTCCCCCTACAGTTAGTCCCCCTACAGTTAGTCTCCCTACAGTTAGTCCCCCAATAGTTAGGCCCCCAACAGTTAGTCCCCCAACATTTAGTCCCCTTACAATTAGTCCCCCTACAGTTAGTCCCACAACAGTTAGTCCCCCTACAGTTAGTCCCACTACAGTTAGTCCCCCAACATTTAGTCCCCTTACAATTAGTCCCCCTACAGTTAGTCCCCCTACAGTTAGTCCCCCTACAGTTAGTCTCCCTACAGTTAGTCCCCCAATAGTTAGGCCCCCTACAGTTAGTCCCCCAACATTTAGTCCCCTTACAATTAGTCCCCCTACAGTTAGTCTCCCTACAGTTAGTCCCCCAGCAGTTAGTCCAACAAACAGTTAGTCCCCCTACAGTTAGTCCCCCAACAGTTAGTCTCCCTACAGTTAGTCCCCGTACAGTTAGTCTCCCTACAGTTAGTCTCCCCACAGTTAGTCCCCCAATAGTTAGTCCCCCTACAGTTAGTCCCCCAACATTTAGTCCCCTTACAATTAGTCCCCCTACAGTTAGTCTCCCTACAGTTAGTCCCCCAGCAGTTAGTCCAACAAACAGTTAGTCCCCCTACAGTTAGTCCACCAGCAGTTAGTCCAACAAACAGTTAGTCCCCCTACAGTTAGTCCCCCAACAGTTATTCCCCTTACAATTAGTCCCGCTACAGTTAGTCCCCCTACAGTGAGTCCCCCAATATTGAGTACCTCAACATTTAGTCCCCCTACAGTTAGTCCCCCAACATTTAAAAAAAATTCAGTCTGGTTTTAGGCCACATCACAGTACAGAAACAGCACTAGTAAAAATTATAAATGATCTTTTATTATTCACGGACCAAGGAAATGTGTCGTTGTTAGTCCTCCTTGACCTTAGTGCAGCATTTGACACAATAGACCACGCTATCCTACTAGATAGACTAGAAAATCTTGTAGGGGTAACAGGAACAGCTCTTTCCTGGTTCAGGTCCTACCTCACTGATCGATATCAGTTTGTTAATGTAAAGGGTGAATCATCTGTTCTTGCAAAAGTAATGTATGGTGTTCCACAAGGCTCTGTTTTAGGACCTATATTATTCACAATATTTATGCTACCATTAGGCACCATTATCAGTAAACACGGCATAAATTTCCACTGCTATGCCGATGACACCCAGTTATATATATCAAGCAAACCGGATGATAAAATTAAACTTGGCAAGATTGAGGACTGTATAAAAGACATAAAAGACTGGATGTCAAGTAACTTTCTGCTACTTAACTCAGATAAAACTTCTGGACCGGTTTGACCACCACTGAGCTTCTTGCTTTACAGCGCTGTGCAGTCCTCACCCTCAGATCTTCTCTTTTCCCACTTTACTATAAAACTTCATACTAATAATGTTTGCTATCCGGTGTCGACCAGAGGAGGACGGGTTCCCCTTCTGAGTCTTGGTTCCTCTCAAGGTTTCTTCCTCTTTAGGGAGTTTTTCCTCGCCACCATCGCCGCTGTCGACACTCAGGGGGCTCGGACCCGGATTTTCTTTTTTTTTCTTTTCTTTTCTCTTCTCTACTCTCTGTAATACTGATTGTTCTGTAAAGCTGCTTTGTGACAACACCTGTTGTAAAAAGCGCCGTATAAATAAATTTTGCTTGCTTGCATTTAGTCCCCCAACAGTTAGTCCCCCAAAAGTTAGTCCCCCTACAGTTAGTCCCCCTACAGTTATTCCCCCTACAGTTAGTCCCACTACAGTTAGTCCCCCAACATTTAGTCCCCTTACAATTAGTCCCCCTACAGTTAGTCCCCCTACAGTTAGTCCCCCTACAGTTAGTCTCCCTACAGTTAGTCCCCCAATAGTTAGGCCCCCTACAGTTAGTCCCCCAACATTTAGTCCCCTTACAATTAGTCCCCCTACAGTTAGTCCCCCAACAGTTAGTCCCCCTACAGTTAGTCCCCCAACAGTTAGTACCCCTACAGTTAGTCCCCCAACAGTTAGTCCCCCTACAGTTAGTCCCACGACAGTTAGTCCCCCAACAGTTAGTCCCACAACAGTTAGTCCCCCAACAGTTAGTCCCACAACAGTTAGTCCCCTTACAATTAGTCCCCCTACAGTTAGTCCCCCAACAGTTAGTCCCCTTACAATTAGTCCCCCTACAGTTAGTGCCCCTACAGTTAATCCCCCCACAATTAGTCCCCTTACAATTAGTGCCCCTACAGTCAGTCCCCCAACAGTTAGTCCCACTACAGTTAGTCCCACAACAGTTAGTCCCCTTACATTTAGTCCCCCTACAGTTAGTCCCCCTACAGTTAATCCCCCCACAATTAGTCCCCTTACAATTAGTGCCCCTACAGTCAGTCCCCCAACAGTTAGTCCCCCTACAGTTAGTCCCCCAACATTTAGTCCCCTTACAATTAGTCCCCCTACAGTTAGTCTCCCTACATTTAGTCCCCCAGCAGTTAGTCCAACAAACAGTTAGTCCCCCTACAGTTAGTCCCCCAACAGTTAGTCCCCCTACAGTTAGTCCCACTACAGTTTGTCCCCCAACAGTTAGTCCCCCAACATTTAGTCCCCTTACAATTAGTCCCCTACAGTTAGTCCCCCAACAGTTAGTCCCCCTACAGTTAGTCCCCCAACAGTTAGTCCCCCTACAGTTAGTCCCACTGCAGTTAGTCCCCCAACAGTTAGTCCCACAACATTTAGTCCCCTTACAATTAGTCCCCCTACAGTTAGTCCCCCAACTGTTAGTCCCCTTACAATTAGTCCCCCTACAGTTAGTCCCCCTACAGTTAATCCCCTCACAATTAGTCCCCTTACAATTAGTGCCCCTACAGTCAGTCCCCCAACAGTTAGTCCCACTACAGTTAGTCCCACTACAGTTAGTCCCCCTACAGTTAACCCCCCACAGTTAGTCCCACAACAGTTAGTCCCCTTACAATTAGTCCCCCTACAGTTAGTCCCCCAACATTTAGTCCCCTTACAATTAGTCCCCCTACAGTTAGTCCCCCTACAGTTAATCCCCCCACAATTAGTCCCCTTACAATTAGTGCCCCTACAGTCAGTCCCCCAACAGTTAGTCCCACTACTGTTAGTCCCACTACAGTTAGTCCCCCTACAGTTAACCCCCCCACAGTTAGTCCCCTTACAATTAGTCCCCCCACAGTTAGTCCCACTTTATCCAAATAGACTTTTTTTCTCAAAATAGAGTTTATTTTTGAAGTCTACAATTTTTTTTTTATATTAACGGCAGAGCCAAAACACTGTCACGCGATCAGGCTGTGAGCAAGTTAGGGGGTCTGTGTGTCCACCACGGACGGACACTGTGTGGATATTGGTGACCTGCCTGCTTCCTGGCCGTGTCGCCCAGTGCTGAGCAGCAGTTCTCCCCGCCTCTTTGTTCAGTGGAGGAGCATTCGCTTAAGCCCCTGTTTCCCAAGTCTTCTCTTTCAGTGATGCTACAGTATACAACCCCAATTCAATGGCAGTTCGTTCTCCAGCTCCTTACACTAAATTCCCAAACTGTCGTCACCACTGAACAGCTTTTCAGTCGGCAGCTGTGACAGAAGAACAGCTGAACAACCTGGAATCAGCCAGAAATGAACCCAACACCATTCGCCAGACGTGTCTGATCTTCAGAGTCGGATCAAATCGGACCAAGCCGTAAAACTGACCCAATATCAGGTTCAGCTCAGTTTGGTCAGTTTGTCCAGATCAGTATTAATGTTGTCTTGTTCCAGCCGGTCTGTAAAGCTTCTTACAGCCCGTTTAGTTTGGCGAATGGTGTTGGGTTCATTTCCGGCTGATTCCAGGTTGTTCAGCTGTTCTTCTGTCACAGCTGCCGACTGAAAAGCTGCTCAGTGGTGACGTCAGTTTGGGAATTTAGCGTCGTCTCGTCTTCAGAGTCGGACCAAATCGGCTGTCGGTCAGATGTGATCTTAACAGTGTCCGTTTTCTGTTTGTGGTAAAGTAAGAAGTGAAAACGTTCAGATGGCTCGAGCGTCTCCTACAGCTGTCAGAGTCGTTGCTTAGCAACAGCATCTCAGCGGAGTGATCAGCTCTCGTGGCCGGAGCTACCTGTTGTATAAGTATTCATATCAAACCTTTATCAGGTTAAAGCTTTTATTGATTGACTGATTGACTGATTGACTGATTGATTGATTGATTGATTGATTGATTGATTGATTGTGAGCCCTTGTATTCAGTCTTAGAAATGAAAAACAATATATGTCACCATGTTTTTAGAAAAATCTTACAGGCGTTATATTACGTTGTTTGATTCCCTGTTTTTTGGGGTTCTTTTTAAATAAAGGAGTCACTAAAAATAAATACAGCATAATTTGTCTCTTTAATGTAAAAGCTTGTACAACAGAGAGGCTCAGTTAGTATTTCTGCTTCACAGACTTTAAGGAGAGAATAGTTTTCCCTTCCTGTGTATTCTCTCTCTGAAATTATAATGGCAGTCCAGCCTGCTACAAAAAGAACATTTCCTGAAAAGTGATGGTGGCGTTTTGTGTTTGTCACTGTTGTTGCTCTTTTTAAACACTAGATGGTGCAAAAGCTCCTTTCAGTGGTCAGTAGTGAGGAAGGGTATTATGGGATTACTGTGTCTGTGAGTTTCAGGTGTGTTCACGTGTCTATTAGTACAGAACTGATTATAGCATTCTTCTGCTGATGTAACTCATTATTAGGCTACTAACTAAATAATAACTAATTACAAAGGCACTGTAAAATGCCCAGTCAACAGGTCAGATAACACTTTATTTGGATGGTCCACTGTAAATGCTTTATAAATGCTCAGTAGATCTTAAACAAAGTTCAAATAAATATCTGTTAAATGCAACTGAACTACAATTTCAGTGTGAAAGAATTTCTTAAATCGATCCGTATTCCTCAAGACTAAACCTACATCTACATCTAACCCTAACCTCAAGACTAAACCAACATCTACATCTAACCCTAACCTCAAGACTAAACCTACATCTACATCTAACCCTAACCTCAAGACTAAACCAACATCTACATCTAACCCTAACCTCAAGACTAAACCTACATCTACATCTAACCCTAACCTCAAGACTAAACCTACATCTACATCTAACCCTAACCTCAAGACTAAACCTACATCTACATCTAACCCTAACCTCAAGACTAAACCTACATCTACATCTAACCCTAACCTCAAGACTAAACCTACAACCCCAGTGAAGTTGGGACGTTGTGTTAAACACAAATAAAAACAGAATACAATGATTTGTAAATCCTTTCCAGCCTATATTCAACTGAATCCACTACAAAGACGAGATATTTAATGTTCAAACAGATAAACTTTATTGTTTTTTTTTTTAAATTCACTCATTTTGAATTTGAACTGCAACACGTTCCAGAGAAGTTGGGACAGGGGCGTGTTTCCCACTGTGTTACATCACCTTTCCTTTAACACTCAATAAGCGTTTGGGAACTGAGGACACTGATTGTTGAAGCTTTGTAGGTGGAATTCTTTCCCATTCCTGCTTGATGTCCAGCTTCAGCTGCTCAGCAGTCCGGGGTCTCCGCTGTCGTATTTTGTGCTTCATAATGCACCACACATTTTCAATGGGAGACGGTCTGGACTGCAGGCAGGCCAGTCTAGTACCCGCACTCTTTTACTATGAAGCCACGCTGTTGTAACACGTGCAGAATGTGGCTTGGCATCGTCCTGCTGAAATAAGCAGGACGTCCCTGAAAAAGACGCTGCTTGGATGGCAGCAGATGTTGCTCCAAAACCTGTATGGACCTTTCAGCATTAATGGGGCCTTCACAGATGTGCAGGTTACACCTGCCATGGGCACTAACAGCCCCCCACACCATCAGAGATGCTGGCTTTTGAACTTTGTGCTGAAAACAATCCGGACAGTCCTTTTCCTCTTTGTCCCGGAGGACACGACGTCCATGATTTCCAGAAACAGTGTGAAGTGTGGACGCGTCAGACGTCAGAATGTTCCAAACAGGTGTTTTTTGAGCATTCCTCAACTTTCCCAGTCTTTTGTTGCCCCTGTCCCAACTTCTTTGGAACGTGTTGCAGGCATCAAATTCAAAATGAGTGAATATTTGCAAAAAACAATAAAGTTTATCCGTTTGAACTTTAAATATCTCGTCTTTGTAGTGTATTCAGTTGAATGTAGGTTGAAAAGGATTTGCAAATCATCGTATTCTGTTTTTATTTATGTTTTACACAACGTCCCAACTTCAGTGGAATTGGGGTTGTACATCTACTCCTAACCCTAACCTCAAGCTTGTTTATAATCAGCTGAACATCCCTGGAAAGTTTATTAATGGTTTAAGTACCTTTAGAGCTTCTATAGGGGACCATTCTAAATAAAGTGTGACCACAAGTTGTTATCAGTGCCGATGTACACAGACCTTCTGTGACTGACAGCCTACTAGATGCAGCCCTCAGACTAGAGTTTAATGTGCTGTTCAGTATCGTTAGCACTGTGTTCCTCAGCCACATCAGTTGAACTGAATTCACAGGTTTATATCGTTTTTATGTTTCCGGTCCGTCAGTGTTCTCTCACTACAATACCCAGAATGCTTTGCTCAAATACATCACACGCCACCCAATCCACTGCTAGCCTAGCCACTGAGCCATAGGCTAATGAATGCAGTTTTCCCTCAGAGGCACCCAAAAATGCAGCTGTAGTCCAGCTGTAGTCTGGCTGTAGTCCGGCTGTAGTCCGGCTGTAGTCTAGTTGTAGTCTGACTGTAGTCCTGCCGTAGTCCTGCTGTAGTTCAGCTGTAGTTCGACTGTAGTCTGGCTGTAGTTTGACTGTAGTCTAGTTGTAGCCTGACTGTAGCCCTGCCGTAGTCCTGCTGTAGTTCAGCTGTAGTTCGACTGTAGTCTGGCTGTAGTTTGACTGTAGTACAGCTGTAGTCCAGTTGTAGTCCTGCCGCCCTGCCGTAGTTCAGTTGTAGTCCTGCCGTAGTCCAGTTGTAGTCCAGTTGTAGTCCTGCTGTAGTCCAGCTGTAGTCCAATTGTAGTCTTTCAAAAGCTCCTCCCACCTTCAAGATGCATCACTAGGAGGTGTTTTTCTGTCTTTAAACCAGAAAATGTCTCTCTAATGACGACAGCAGCACGGCTGCAGGAGGAGGGTTAGCACGCTTACAGCCGAAGGTAAAAGATGAAGGACATGCATCGCTGCGGATGCAAAAGTTTTGGCACCCCTGGTCGAATTCTCTATACTTTGATTTATTTAAAAAATTTTTCATTTGAAAATTTTACACACAAGCTCACTTCTGGACATTTTAATGCACAATTACTGTGTGTTTCCTCGATTTAAGATTTTGTGGATCAAAAGTAAAAACAAAATTTGCTAAATTCCTGGTAGTCATGGTTAAATTCATGTATTTTATGTTGTTTCTTTTCTGTTTTGTCAATATGTTAAAGCCAGCGAATAAATAAAAATAGAAAAAGATGAGAAAAACAAATAAAAACTACATTAACATGCATTAAATCAACTATTTATATTTTTAATAGTTAGTGTGTATGTATATATATATATATATATATATATATATATATATATATATATATATATTTTTTTTTTTTTTTTTTATGTAGTGATTTACAGGATCTTCTGAATGACTGATGAGGAACATCTAAAACTCTCTGGTGCTCCTGGAGGGCAAGCAACACATCTTTACTGTCTTTGCCACCTAGTGGACATCACCAGTAAGTGATTTTACCTTATAGCACAGTTCAAAGCACAAGGGAAAAATCAAAATAATTATAAGATGCTTAAAATATATAAATATAGTATAAATACATAAATATATGTTCTATTAAAGGGCTTTATCGATCAGTTGATTAATCTGAGTGTCCATTGATGTCAAGTGGCCTGAAATGTTGACAGAAAGCTGATGTTTTTGTAACCTCAGCGTCGCTGCTGTTGCTCTCCTCAGACAGTAGATGGCGCAGAAATGCTTTGCAGTGGTTTCTGTCAGAAGTTATGATTTAGTTTCTTTTTTTAAATTTGGTGTCAGTTTGTTTAAGAGGAAATTATAAAATTCTATAAATTTAATAGAGTGGATTAGTAAGAAAACGGTTGTTATACAATAACTGCATCAAATTATTTCGCTATATTCTGATAAAATAATAATAATAATAAGCTTTATACACTGTAGGTGTAGAATCTATTTAAAACCATTCAGGCATTTCTTCTAATAAGTGATTTTCACTACATTAAGGTGACACATTGCTCTCCATGACCTGGAGCAGCAGCACAGCAGACTAAGGTCTCCGTGTCCAGTGCCAAGCGTGGGCTAGTGGGGTATAACGCCCCCAGCATTGGGCTGAGGAGCAGTGGAACTGTGTCCTCTGGAGTGATGGACCTCCCTCCAGTACCTTTGGGATGATTATTGATCCAGACGTGACCATCCAACATCAGTACCTGTCCTCACTAATGCTCAATCAGATCCTCACAGCAATGTTCAACATCTAGTGTAAAGCTTTCCCAGAAGAGTCGAGGCTGTTACTGCAGCACAGACTCACTACAAACACCTTCATCTCAGAGGAAACGCTGGTTGGACAGAAAGCCGTTCAGTACATGTTTAAATTGTGTGTTGGTGTTTTCGAGCTGAAGCCGCTGACGTTCCTGTTTGATTCGTTGTGCTGAAACAGGGGCTGCAGCTCAACGTACGCTTTGGTCCTGTGTTTTTCCTGGTGATAAGAGGAAACATGAGCTGGTTATGGAACGAGAGATGATCCCTGAGATTCTCCGACGCTCCATTCGAGGTTCTGTGTTTGTATGGTAGTTGACGTAGTTATTGCGTTGTTTGTGTTTGCTGCTGAGTCAGGTGTCTCCGTGGTCGTGTGCAGGTTGGACACAGTGATTGTGTACCAGCCCTAAACACCAGGCTGCACCAAAACAAATTTGAAAATAATAATGTGTTGGAGCAGCCCTATAATTACCTGAACTGCCTCCAGGCAAAGTGGTGCTCAGCTCCAGTCTGCCTGTGTTTTTCCTCTCCCACACCTAACTGCTCCTATTTAAATGGGATTATCATTGATTTCAGCTCTTACAGCAATAAAATCAATGATAATCCTATTTCAATTACTACAATTAGATGTGGGATTTTCATTGATATTGTCATTTAAGAGCCACACTGTGTGATATTTTCTGCTAAAACTGAAAGAAGTCTGAGTGAGGAGAGTAAAAAGAGGCTGGGATGTGGTGAGTAAGCCTGAAATAATCATTTAACAGTCAGAGGCGTCATACGTCTTGAGGTGTTAACGTCAGGCCCAGGCTCAGAAAGAAGGTACGGCTCAATGTTTCGGCCTCAAAATCAACACCATACTGATGCCGATACGATAACCAGTGGTGGACAAAATACACAAACCCTGTACCTGAGTTAAAGTCGAGACCCCCAAGGTAAAATATTCCTCCACTAAAAGTAGAAGTTCCTCCCTTTAGACCTCCACTGGAGTAAAAGTACTAAAGTATTTCCCTTCAAATGTACTTAAGTATAAAGTAAAAGTACTAAAAGTGTAATTCTGGCTCTGATGTCCTGTTATCATTTTTATAACCAGACTGGCTTCATGAACTCATTTCAGGTGAAAGTCCTCCAGCGTCTCTCTTGGTAAACCAGTCTTTTAATAGAACGTCATTAATTAGTGACGCTGACGTCTATTAAAATGATCAGAAGCACAAAACACTGAAGGTAAACAGGTTCCATCAGGGAGAACCGAGTGGCTCTGAAATCACTTTTTACACACAAGCAAAGTTTCAGTTTCAGATTTATTTACAACTTAGTTCCAAGTTTAAGTTGAATAAAAACTGGCTTTAAACTCAGGATCACAGATGAGCTCCTTTACTATGTTGATCTGTAGGCGTCTGTTCATAAACATAAACCAGCCCAAACTCATTTACTATAAAATGAAATGGTGTTTGTAGAAATTCAGAAAAAAGCCGCGTCAGTCTCGACTGCATATGTGGACATATTTCTATATTGAGCTCTATTTACACAAAGTTAGGTTAGTTCATCATTTATGTTGAACAGACTCTCCCAAAGTTTTACGCTGCTGCGCTGACGTTGAACCGCGTGCTGCACTGGGTCGGTATGACCAACAGGTCAAAACCAGCTCTAAACAAAGTGACCGCTGGGCCCTGATTGGTGCTCTGGCTTTGCGCTTCTTTCGTTTTGACATGTTACGTTTTTATACACACAGAAACCAAAAGCACAAACAGCAGTAAAAATTCTTCCGCACGTGGTGTGCAGTAACATGCTTCCACCAGAGAGGTCTCCAACTCCCCAAATCCTGCGTAGTTGACTGTCATTGATTTTAGCTTTTGAAATGACTCCATAAAATCTTTTGGCTCTTCAGGTCCGTCCTAGTCTTCTAGCAAAGAGCTACTTTTGGTTACATAATTAGCTTAGCTCTGCCCCCTCAGGCGGAAGTTACAACCCGTTTTCAAAAAAGCTGGGACGCTGTGAAAACGTAAAGAAATAATAGAATGCAATGATGTGCAAATCATTTAAATCCCACATTTAATTGAAAATAGTACAAAAACAACAAAACAAATGTTGAAAATGTTATTGTTTTGTGAAAAATACATCCCCATATTGAATTTGATGCCAACAACACAGGGCAACAAAAGGCTGGTAAAGTTTTATAATGCTGAAACAATCACCTGGTGGAACATCTCACAACTATTTAGGTTAATTGGCAATAAATTGGGTTAATTGGTTATAAAAAGAGCATTCCAGAGAGTCAGAAGTAAAGATGATGAAGGGTTCACCACTCTGTGAAAGACTGCAGGTAAATGATGAAGCAATTCAAGAATAATGTTTCTGATTGTAAATTAACGGAGAACTTTTGCTTTTCATCATCTACTGTACTTAAAATCATTAAAAGTATTAAGAGACTCTGGAGAAATCTCTGTCTGTGAGGGACGAGGCTGAACACCAGTATCTGCTGGCCGTGATCTTTGGGCCCTCAGGCAGCACTGCATTAAAAACAGACATGATTCTGTAGTGGAAATCACTGCATGGGCTCAGAAACACTTCTGAAAACCACTGACTGTGAACACAATTCATCACTGCATCCACAAACGCTGTTAAACTCTAAAACACAAAGAAGAACCCAAATATAAACAGGATCCAGAAACGCTGCCACCTTCTCTGGGCCTGAGCTCATTTAAAATGGACTGAGGGGAAGTGGAAAAGTGTCCGGCGGTCAGTTCTAAAGCCAGTATTCATGATGGTTTAGGGGGGCTCATCTGTGAAGGTGCCATTAATGCTGAATGATTTATACCTGTTTAGGAGCAACATATGCTGCCATCTAGACAACGTCTTTTTCAGGGAAGGCCTTGCTCATGTCAGCAAGATAAAGTAACTGCATTCTGCTTGTATTACAGCAGCATGGCCATTGCTAAACTGACCTGCCTGCAGTCCAGACCGGTCACCACTGAAAACATTTGGCGCATTATGAAATTAAAAAATAATTTAGCCCTGGCTGCTTTTTAAATGAGACACAGCCCATCAGAATAGAAATCAAATCAAATCATAACAAGTCACCTTTATTTTCACATCACATTTACACAGGTGTGAAGCTGAGTGAAAATCTTAGGTGCACAGCCCCCTGGTAAATAAAAAATAAAAAAATAAAAAAAATACATATATCTACAGCACTGTGCGAAGGTTTTAGGCGTCTAAGTAAATGTTTAACCAGTTTCCCTCAGCAGTGAGTTTATCACAATATACATTGGAATAAAATCATATTCATAATTCAAATAAACAGAAAAGCAATAAACAGTAACAAGAATTTCTTGGGTCCATATTTTTCCTGGACACCTTCACAGCCGCCACAGAGACTCGTTAATATCATCAATTACATCATGAGCTCAATTTACTGAGCACTGATTGGTCAAACCAGGAGCTGCTTTTTAACTACATATAATACTGGGCTTCCTCGAGGAGAGGCTTGGAGATGGGTCAACACACACACCAACATCCAGAACATCACTAGTTATTATAAGAACACTATTTATATATAAGATTTTTCATATATATATATATATATATAAATATATGCATAATCATTATTAATTAATATTCTGTACATTTTGTTTATTCAAATATTAAGATTTTTCTCAGCAAATAAACGCAAACTACACAAATAAATAGATTTTGAAAATGTGTGTATATATATATATATATATATATATATATATATATCGCTGGTGTCTGAACAAAAACTTGTATCTCCATTTTTGTCATTTTTCAGTTTTTGGCAGAATCTGAAAATGTGTGATGCCCTTTACATTGTGAGTAAATTTCATGACAAGTGAACCAAAAGAAATGTCCCGAAAAGACTTGTAATAAAGTCTGGTTCCATTGACTTCCATTGAAGTTAATGTAAGTTTTTTCCGTCTCCTGTAAAGTTCCCATTTTCAAGATACAAGATTTTGTTCCAATGACAGTTCCAATGATATATATACATAAACTTTTTCCCAGAAACATGACGTCCAAGACAAGACACATTTAGGAACCTGTCTTCTCACTTAGAGTTCCCTAGAAACCTGCAGTGGAACTTATTACAGCATCTGTCTACACTCTTACCAATAAAGGTACCAGAAAGGGTTCTCTGCACAACGCCACAGAAGAAATAAGTTCGGTTCCTAGTTTTTACATTTACATATACATCACCATTAAAGGCACATACACAAAAACAGCCTGTTTAGTTCTAAGGGATATGCAGAGGCTGGAATTGTTTTATATACACATGAATCGTGACTTTTATTATTATTTATTTATTCTGAAGCCCAGAGGTCACACTCTACTGGTTACTGTTAGAATTGAAAGCTACAGCAGTTTCTCCTCATTTCAGAAATGCTGATGCAGCACAGGGGGAAACATATTCCTGTCCCACCTTTAGTGGAATATTTTGCTGCTATTCAAATCAAAATAGGCAATACATTTTTCAGAAAACGATAACATTTCTCAGTTTCAATATCTGGTGTTGTCTTCGTACTATTTTTTAATTAAATATGGGCTTTAAGTGACTTCATCACTGTATTCGGTTGGTATTTGCATTTTGCCCAACTTTTCTGTTAATGAGGTTGCATAAGTTTTTCAGTGATTCAGCCCAACTGATTTTTAAATGCGGCACAGCCAATCAGAATAGAGCTCATTTACATATATCAGTCTTAAAGGCACATAAACAAAAACAGCCTGTTTATATCTGAGGGATAAACAGAGGTTGAGAAACGTTCATGTGCAAATGAAACATGCCTGTTTTGTTTTTATTGTTATTTATTTGGAGGCCTAGACTTTTGATTTTGGTCACACTCTATTGGTTGTTATTATAACTGAATAAATTCTATCTTGAGGTTCCAAAGGTTCCAAAGTCAGTGCAGTCCATTCACCATCTTGTGCACCACTGCACTGCACTGATATGTTTTTGTTGCGTTTTTGCTGTCGTTTTTTTCGCTGTGTGACTGAAATAGCAGAAGAGCACTCGCACAGGCTGATCCCCCCACTTCAACCCCCCCACCCCAGCAGTGTCAGTCTTCATCACTCTGACAGAGAGCAGAGCCCAGCTGAGCTGCAGTTGAGCTTTCGATCAAATGATTTCTTTCACAAACAATCAAATTGGTTAAAATGTTTCATCTGTCTGAGAAAACCACTAAATATCCAGCTATTCCATATGTTCCCCCACCCCCCCCCTTTTCCTCTCTCTCTCTTTTCTTCTCTCTCTCTCCTCCCTCTCTCTCTCTCCTCCCTCTCTCTCTTTTCTTCTCTCTCTCTCCTCCCTCTCTCTCTCTCTCCTCCCTCTCTCTCTTTTCTTCTCTCTCTCTCTCTCTCTCTCTCCCTCTCTCTCTCTCTCTCTCTCTCTCCATCTCTCTCTCTTTCTCTCTCTCTCATTGTCTTTCTCTCTCTCTCTGTTTTCCTCTCTCTCTCTGTCTGTCTCTCTCTCTCTCTCTCTCCTCTCCCTCCCTGTTTTCCTCTCTCTCTCTGTCTCTCTCTCTCTCTCTCTCTCTCTCTCTCCTCTCCCTCCCTGTTTTCCTCTCTCTCTCTGTCTCTCTCCTCTCCCTCCCTGTTTTCCTCTGTCTCTCTCCCTCTGTTTTCCTCTCTCTCTCTGTTTTCCTCTCTCTCTCTCTGTCTCTCTCTCCTCTCCCTCCCTCTGTTTTCCTCTCTCTCTTCTCTCTCCCTCTGTTTTCCTCTCTCTCTCTCTCTCTCTCTCTCCCTGTTTTCCTCTCTCTCTCCTCACTCCCTCTGTTTTCCTCTCTCTCTCTCCCTCTCCGTGTTTTCCTCTCTCTCTCTTTCTCTCTCATTGTTTTCCTCTCTCTCTCTCTCTCCCTCTCTGTGTTTTCCTCTCTCTCTCTTTCTCTCTCATTGTTTTCCTCTCTCTCTCTCTCTCCCTCTCTGTGTTTTCCTCTCTCTCTCTTTCTCTCTCATTGTTTTCCTCTCTCTCTCTCTTTGCTCTCTCTCCACTCTCCCTCTTTTTTCCTCTCTCTCTCTCTCTGTCTCTCTCTCTCTCTCCTCTCCCTTCCTCTGTTTTCCTCTCTCTCTCTCTCTCTCCTCTCCCTCCCTCTGTTTTCCTCTCTCTCTCCTCTCCCTCCCTCTGTTTTCCTTTCTCTCTCTCCTCTCCCTCCCTCTGTTTTCCTCTCTCTCTCCTCTCCCTCCCTCTGTTTTCCTTTCTCTCTCTCCTCTCTCTCTCCCTGTTTTCCTTTCTCTCTCTCCTTGCTTTCTCTCTCCTCTCCCTCCCTCTGTTTTCCTCTCTCTCTCTCTCCCTCCCTCTGTTTTCCTCTCTCTCTCCCTCTCTCTCTCTCTCTCATTCCTCTCGCCCCCCCTCTGTTTTGTTTGTCACTCGTTTGTAACAGAGACGTGCTCGTGTTTGTTCTCTGTCTTCTTCTCCGTGTTTGTTCTTGCTGTAATACAGTGCAGCTCTCAGCGCTCAGTGCTGTTTGTCTCTGTGCTGTCGGCTGTACAGACTGATTGTCTCTGATGGAAACGTCTATCAACCACTGGTGTGATTATTGGGTTGGGGGTGGGGCATCGCAGCAACAGGGCCCCAAAAAACTTCATTGGGCCCCTCTTACCAAGAACTGCCGTCCTTCAAAACACGAAACATCACATTCATCATGTCCAAGCTTAAAGCCGTAGATAGCCTGACTTGAAGGTTTAGGTTAGAGGGTGGAGCTTTGAAATCATCAACTTGCTTGAGACACATCAATAACAAGTAAACGAGCAAATTCCTTTGTCTTAAAGAAAGCTAATATACCAAAGCTGATTTGCTGCTAATTAATGTTCTTGTTATTGTAATGATCAGTAACGTCTGGTGGGGCACGATGAAGTCGGGGCAGCAGCCGACTAGTCAGAGAAACTACACACAGGCCTGATCCAAACACAAACACCCTCCATCAATGAAATCATAGCTCAACGTGATGGTGCAGTAGTGGAACTGGAGCATATCCGTGGTATGATAACGACATTAGATCTCACGAAACCTGGTTAGTTAAGCAGTAAATGATTAACAACTTTAATAAACAACTTTTCGGAGCAGGGAAACTTTAGGAATCCGGGCTTTAGGAATAACTTGCCCTGTAATAATGCAGAATGACTCACAGCGACATTCACTGCTTGAAAAGAAGAGATGCACGACAATCTTTCATCTCAACAAACTTGTCAAAAAAGTAGAGTAAAAAGCAGGAGAGTGTTTTTAGCTCCGATCACAGTTAGCCATGTTTTTCTCTTGAACCTCTCTGGACTGAAGGAGCCGTTTCTGTCCTTTCCAGACTGAGTGATGTTGAAATCCTCTGGCTGGTGTGTCCCAAACCTCTAATTTCTGCTTTAATGGCTGGAACCAAATTTAACCTTTATTACTTATTCACCCTTATTAGTCCCACAATGGGGAAATTTCACCTCCGCATTTAACCCATCCGTGAAGTGAAACACCACATACACACTAGTGAGCACACACACACACACTAGGGGGCAGTGAGCACACTTGCCCGGAGCGGTTGGGGGTTAGGTGTCTTGCTCAAGGACACCTCAGTCATGTGCTGTCGGCTCTGGGGATCGAACCGGCGACCTTCCGGTCACGAGGCTGGATCCCTAACCTCCAGCCCACGACTGCCCCGTTATTACGTTTTTGACTTGACTCATTATACTGCCTTGCAATTAGGAGCAGCTACCACACCTGATGAGGAACAATGGCTAGCAGCATACCAACACCCATACCAAAACATCTGGTCATATGTAAATTTATCATGTTTTATTGGCTGCTCTCTGGCGATTGGGCTCCACACCTGGTTATTGAAGGGGTTTTGAACATGCACAGAATGTTTTGAACTGCTCACTTGGCTGACGGGCCCCTCGATCACCAAATGAAGACCGCTAGGAGAAACAGGGAGCCTACTGGCATTTCCACAACAGGTACAGGAAGATATTTGGAAGGTATCAGACAGCCCTACCATGGTCATATGTAATAAATGCCTAACAGTGTTACAAAGAAAAATATTTATATTAGTTGTTATACAGAATTATTGATAATGTCATGCACAGTGACATCGGATGGGGCCCCACTGGCCCTAAATGCAGAGATGCCCCTAGTAATGATAAAGCTGAATCTTCTTTATTTGGGCTAACTGTGTGGGTTCAACCTCTTTCCGTAGCGCCCCCTGGTGGCCATTCCACAGACAGAATGTAAGTCAGCATGAATATTTTTAATTAACATAATCCAAAAAAAAATCATCTGTTAACAGATGAACTAGGACTCTGTTGTCTCTCGGTCTGTGAAATGTTGTTGAGCTGCCAGTGAGCAATGATGGGAGAGACGAGAACAGCCTGCCGTTAGAAACTATTCACACCTCTCCACGAAGATGGCTGAGGCAAGATCAAATAGACAACTGCAGCTTTCTTCATGCCAAACGATGCTGCATAACTAACTAAAAAAAAAGTTTTGTTCACCTACAAAAATTAAGAAATAGCACACACTTGTACTGAAATACTTTCCACATACATCCCACCAATGTTCCTGAAGGGAAAAGGTGCAAAGTGAGAACTGAAGCAGCTGAAAGGTGTAAATAACAACACCTACCTGAAATCTTACCAACCAGTGAGTATAGATAAATTATAGATTAATACCAGTGTCCTCACTTGATGTTTTAAGTGATTTGTTTTATCAGGGACTCCTGCTGATTTTTTTTTTTTAATTCCTCCATAACTCAGTGTGTGAGGCGTAATCAGAGGTTCAGAGGGTTTGGTGTGAAACGGTTCAGACGCCTTTACAGTGGTGGTGATGGGAACCAGGCGTCGCCATGACTACAACACAGATATAGACACTTTATTTACCACCCAGAAGCTTCAGTGAACCTAATGTTTTTAAAAATATGTACTTTTTTGGTCAAAATCTTCTCAAAACTATCATAAAACAGCATCATTGCTGTGAGAATTTGATTATTAGTGAGGTCAGGTACTGATGTTGGATGGTCAGTTCTGGATCACTCCAACTCATCCCAAAAGTACTGGATGGAGCTCCATCACTCCAGAGAACACATTTCCACTGCTCCACAGCCCAATGCTGGGGGGCTTGAGACCCCTCTAGCCCACACTTAGCATTGGACACAGAGACCTTAGGCTCAAGGGCAGCTGCTCCATTCCATTGGTCTGTGCTTTTCTATGAAGATGACGTTAAAGCAGCCGAATTCACTCTGTCCAGATAGTTTTGAAAGCAGCAGAGTTTTGATTGCAGAATGGTTTTGCAGTATGCGGCTCACACTGAGTCATTTCTGTACATTCATGCCTTTTGGAACAGCAGTTGTTGAAATGCGTCCAAACACTCCAGTGGTGAAATTGCTCTGTATAGCGTTTCAGTGCCTGGGTGCCTGCAATTTTACATGGTTAAATTTTATGGAATGGAGATGAATGGCAATCAAACTCTAAGGCCTATATATTCTCCTTTTCTTAATGGGAATTTAGCCAAGATAGTGTTATTGACGTTTACTCTGAGGGAATCTTCTCAGTACTGATGGCACAATGGCTGTAATATCAAACCTTCTGTGACCAAAAAAAGCTCAAATGGGCAGCGTCTCTTGACTTGTCATCAGCTCTGTGCACAGACATTTTGAGGGCCTGGGGCTTGAAGGGGAAAATGGGCAACGTGAACATGAATTAAACCTTAATATACCTTAATTTACAGAAACTCTTAACAAGAGCTTGAGAGGAATCCAAATGTAGGCTTAAGAGTTTTTTTCCCGAGGCAGTGAAGAGCACTAGAATTGCTGCTTGAGTAGGGATTTGAACCCTGCTCTCCAGTGTGCAAGGCTGTAATGTCATTCACTATGACCAGCAGGTCGTAACTCTGTCACAGGGCCTCATACAAATTCCTGTTTTTTACAATAACTTTGACTTTGAGTTATTACCACAGCCCTTTATTAACTGGGCTTTCATCCACGTTTATGCATTTTTTGTGCATACTGAATAAAAAAGACTTGCTGGAAGTGAGAAATGTTGAGTAGAATAACCAAACTTATAAAAGATTGTAGACCAGGGGTGTCCGAAGTCCAAAGATTTTAAATGGCCCATGGCTTCCAGAGTGTGCTGTAAGTGGCCCACCAGGCGATACAGATCTCATTTTCAGCTGATGATGGCAATCAGTTAAGACTTCAGTCATAAATCTTAATCATATTTATTTGTATCTTTTATTTTTGTGTTAGTTCTCCTTAGTTCTTTATCTCTTTTTATTTATTTATTTATTTCCTCTCATTTAATTTTTTTTTATCATTACTTTTTAATTTGTGATATTGTATTATTACCTTACTAATTTCTTATCTATTTTTGATCTTAATTTCTTACCATTTAAATCTCAAGTTCTATTTTTATCTACTTTTATCTTTTATTCACTGTTATTTTAAACTTTCTTTTCATTTAAAATGATTAAATGTAGTTATTATTTTCTTTGTCATGTCAATCCCTGTTTTTGTAAATGCTCGGCTACATTGAAAATGAGGGTTGCCCTCAATGTACTTCCGAGTCAAAATAAAGTTTGATTGATTGATTGATTGATTGATTGATTGATTGATTGATTGATTGATTGATTGATTGATTGATTGATTGATAAAGCACAAACTGAACACTGAAAATCTTCAATTTTACTGATATATTTGATTTATTTTTTTTTATATAATAACACGAAATGGGCCCTCATACATCAGAGTTACAGAGCAAACTCAGCAGTTCAGTAAATATTAACCATATAAGGCCAAACAATAAACTCCGTATAACGTTTACTAAACTGATGCCATGATTGGCCCCTCCCATTTATCCTTATGCCTGTGTTTTGGTCTCCCATGTGCTCTTGTTTACTTTCCAGTCCTGCCCACATGCATTTGTTGTAGTTCCTTCCCGGTCCTGCCCCTTTGTTTTCTTGCCTCCACCCCTGATTGGTTCTAACTGTTTTCCACCTGTGTTGTGTTTTCAGTCATTATCCTTGTTGTATTTTAGCCCTGTGTCTTCCCCTGTGTGGTTGCTGGACTTTGTATGTATTATTTGTGCTGATTTATTCTTTGTATTGTTTCGTAGTGTCTGAAGTATATTGTCCGTTGTGTTTATTCTGTGTTATTCTACGTTATGTCTGCCCACCGTTCTCTTCATGTTGGCTCATTGAACGTGGACCATCTTTACCCTGACCCTGGATTTGCCCAGAGTAAATCTCGCTTGTCTTCGCACATGCGTCCGCCTCCTCATCGCTCCACAGCGTTACAATTGATTGTCATGATGGGCTTGTGTAGGTGTCTTGTAGCCTTATGAGTGGTACCCTACAGTAAATTGTTACCTATTTTTGAAAAAGTAAGCATGTGAATATTATCACTGTATTGGTGCTCTGAATAAACAATTCAACAACTCGTTATAAGTGCTTACCAAATTACTCTGAATGAGCCATCCAACAATAGGAGAAGCTTTGTGTATCTCACAGTGAGAGGAAACACAATAGTTCACATGCCTGAACTCCTCTGCTCATCGCCAGATTCTCAGAATGGGTCACCAGCCAGACGCTCAGTTCTTGTTCAAGTTTTCCCGTTCCACCTTAAATAGTGCAGAAGTGACTTTCTGGTGCCTGAAGCTGCACCATTTAAGGTGGAACGGGAAGATTCTGGCAATTAAGATGCACTTCAGCTTCGTGTAAGAAGATGCAAACGTTAATCTAATAGGAATATCTACATGGATTAAGGAATGCTATAACTTACCCAGCTACAAAGTTTTAACCATCATTATTAATAAATAACTACTACACAAAGTTCAGACCCCCCCCCCCGGCTTTAAATTAAATAAGCTTAATATAAAACCAGAGGAAAAACAATCACATCAACAGGTTCTCTGAGCCTCATTAACCACTTGGCCATTTCTACACACAGTGGTTAACACCTCTTCCTTCTACGCTGGAGTCTGGGGTTCAATCCCCACCTGGGTAACCTCCCTACACTAAACCAATAAGAGTCCTTGGGCAAGACTCCTAACACCGCCTTCGCCTACCTGTGTAAAATGATCAAACTTTAAGTTGCTCTGGATAAGAGCGTCAGCCAAATGCCGTAAATGTAAATGTACACATAAACACCACACATCCATGAGCATGGATCACTGCGTTCCCTCTGTTATATAATCCTATCCCACTTTCTGAGAGCGATATTCCTGAAATAGTGAAATTGTGGACAGTATCTTTCTGAAACGGCCGCTCTGTAATGGTGTTGACCGCCCCAAGTTGGTGGTGCTGTTGACGTGCCTGGCTGGACCCAATGCAGCATCTATGTATGTATATCTATGTCCTAATGTAACAGAACCCAGCTGTGGGCTAGCCCCGCCTTCACAATAAAAGTCCTTCCCAGAACAGCCCAGGTATTAAATGCTAGAGACCCAATGCTTTAAAATATGCAGAATATGATCAACACTGGTCACATCTTTACAGGTAAAAAACAAACACGATACATTGCGATGGAAACACATTTCATATGAGATCGTCATGTGTTTTGTTTTTTGCCCACAGAAGCTACAAAATGCAGACATCGAAGACATTAATGTAGCATTATCTTATCAGAGGAAAAAAAAACATGAGGATTATATTAGACGGAGACACTTTCCGTGTGAAATATAAAAATGTGTCTGTAAAATTAAACACACCAGCAGCAGAAAGCTGCTCGACATTAAGGCTTTCTCTGCAAACTCGCTCCAGACTCCTCAAAAGGCTTTAAACAGACATGAGCCTAGAGAGTTCCATTCTGAGCCGATGAAAACCCAGCCTTATTGATTACTTGCTTGAAATTTGACAGCTGGGTGGAAACATGATGACCACAATATTATTTTTGGTTGCTGTTCAAAACAGCCACATTATGAAATGTGACTCGCTCTCACAGGGACATTACTGCGTTTTATTGGTGGGATTTTCGGCGCTGTGGTGATGCGTCCACTCGTGACAGGTCAGAGTTACTCAGGCGAAATCTCCACGGGTGGCCGGACTAGGCCACAGGGGGCGCTCAAGAGCAAAGAAGCTCATTGAACGCGAGCCAAACCACAAGCTCTATTCCCTGGCCACACTGACTGTCCATTTCAATACCAGTTTTAAGAAGCCCTTGTCCATTTGGCCTCGTCATTTTCCCTCAAACATCCCAGACTCCTTATTGAGGGCCGTTCCATTACTTTATTAGACGAGCGCTCTGAGGAACCCAGTGTCAACCTTGGCAGCAGAACTTACCCAGAACTGATTGCGAGCCCTTTTCAAACGAGAACATAATGGTACACAAAGCCGTTTATGAGCCAATGGCAATACTTACAAAAGTTCCTCCAAAAATTCTTTAGTGAAGGCAATGGTTCTGTTTGGAACCGTAAATTTTCCATGCTTAAATTGTGCTTTGGTGAAATGGTTCTTCAGTGTGATGGAGAAACTATTGAGCCTTTTTGAAAATGGTTCTATGAAGGACCAAATGGGTTCCTCTATTCTTACAACGTGAAGCTTGTAACAATAGAAGAACCATTTTTGGTGCTCAAACCATAAACAGCATGTTCTCCATCAGTCAGAAGAACCACTGCATTTCACCATGCAAAAAACATCTAAGCATGCAAATGGTTCAATATACAGGGTGAGTCAAAAGTCCCAGGACACTTTTATTTTATTTGATTTTTTCACAAGCCTCCACGATGCGGCACTGACGGTGGTGTTTGTTGGGGATTTTCTCAGCGTACACCATCTGTTTGAGATAACCCCGGAAATGATAGTCAATAATAAAATTAAAAATAAAATAAAATAAAGCAGAAAAGGAACAAATACCAACTTTTCACCTGGAGAAACTGATTTAAGCTTCACAACTGTTTATTTCTCACAGTCTAGATGTGGTGAGTCACAGTGAGTCTTGATAGAGGCTGAAACAGATCCTGAAGAACGGCTGTAAAACAACTATTACACTGTATGGAATGAAGGTTCTGTTCTGGTATGTTTCTTGTTCATCAAGTTACAAACCGTGTAGATGTTCCCTCAGATCTCCAGCAGTGGTTCTAAGGTCTGATTGTGGAGCTTAAATCAGTTCCTCCAGGTGAAAAGTTGGTATTTGTTCCTTTTCATAACCGAATGTTTAAAAACAGAGCAGTAGAGTAAAAGCCTGGAGGCGAGGCGAGGCGGGGTGTGTGGAGTCAGTCCAGCTTAGAACAGATCATTTCAGTGGATTATGGTTCAGTTATGTTCCCCGACTAAAGGCGCTGAGATGGAGCCTTGAGGGTTCCACCCCATTGATAAGAGGGGAACTGCCCCAGTGACAGTCTAGAACCTTAATACTCACAGTGTATACACATCAACCAGTAGGGCACCTGCACAGCCTGAGGGCAAAGGGTTATGGGCTCAAGTCTCCTCTGTGGTCTGATGTACTTGCTTGTCATTGGTGTTGGCACATTTAAAGCTGTATTACTTCATCCTCCACCACTCAGCCACACAAACTCACCATCTCATTCAGAGTTTCACCATTAGAGCAGATCTGTAGAGCCCTGAAATCTCTCAAATCATTGTTTTAAGGCCGAGCTTGTTATGCAACTCTTTCACAATCTCTTTAAAGCCTCTGCCTTACTGGACATGCTGCAGAAGTGTTAGGCAAGACATGAAACCGAAGCTGAGCTGTTTGGAGAACCCAGACTGGGTGTTTCTGAAGATGTTGGGGCTGCTGATCAGCTCAGCGGGGCTTTTTGGAGCTTTTTACTCTGTTTTGGGAACTGCATCTACCTAGAACAGGGGAATGTGGCAGCCAGACCTTCTTCCAGCTGGACTGGGGAAAAGAAAACCAACAAACAGAGGAATCTGCTAGTGGTCTCTTGGTATTTGACTGAGCGAGGGTTTATTTTTTTATTAAATTTTTTTTTTGCTCATTAAATTTCAATTTCTGGTGTCATTGATTTATATCATTGTGATTGAAATGTCATTGTCATTTATATTATCATTGAAATATTTGAAGACTAATTTAAAGACCACACTAAGAAATGCACTAATATCTAATTAACTATCTATTATAATGAAGAAACCTTAATGTCTCTATTCGATACTATTCGTTATGAAGTAATCTAAATAAAATTTTGATCATTAATCAAGTAATCACATACACAATTTGTAACAGCAAACATAAAATTTTACTTCATGTCAATATTTCAGTGTCAAATCAACGGCAAACAAATGCACATCCATGCGTTCCTGCTGGTGTGGGTGTCCTCTCTTTCAGTGACGAATGCAAGAGTAATTTGTGTGCCAGTAGCGCCCTCTGGTGGGTAATATTGAGACGTTGAGCATGGCTTCATAACATCCAAATCCGAATGAATTAATTTAATGAATAAAAGTGTACCACTGCTGTCGGATCAAAACCTCATATCTCCAAAATGATAACTTTACAGGAGAAGGAAAAAACCTACTCTGCTTTTAATGTAAGTCAATGGAACCGGAATTATTTCCAAATAATTTTGGGTAATTTCTGTTGGTCCTTTCATCATGAAAAAATAGGTCGTTTCAAATTTTGTCAAAAACTGAAAAATGACCAAAATGGATATACGAGGTTTTGTTCAGATAGCAGCGATATTTTTATTGCTTATTTTTTTTAATCGAGCAATTGATTTTAATTGGAAAGTAAGCACTTTTGAAGCTTTCCATTTGTTTCATCGTCTCCATTTATCTCCTTTCCAAGTGCATTACTGTTGGTGTAACATTGTAATATTCCTATGCTGTAAATTTGAGGTTTACTCACCATAGTGCTGATTTAGAAACTGGGGATTGGTTCATTTATATATTGATGCTTTTTATTGATTTTGTGAAAGAAGCCCACTGTTGTCAATCCTAAAAGACATGCCCAATAAACAGATCTTTAAAAAGAGTAATGAAACAGCATGGAATCATCCTTCGGATGTCCTGTTGTTTAAATGGCAATATCATAAACTCCATCCGTGCATTTGCGTTCCAGTACAGTGAGGGTGAGCGTCTTCATATTTTCCCACATTGTAAATATAGTGCCATGACTCACTCACAGCAGAGTGGGCCTGTATTTAGTTGCTGCATTAATACGCTGGGTTCCTCCTCAGAGGAGAGCTGTAATAAATCTGGAATAAAGCTTTAATAAAGCTATGGTAGCGTATTCGACGGTAGGCTGCCAGAGGGGAGCCAATATTCCAAGAGTTTTCTATGGCGGGGTGCAGCGATGATGTTTTCTGACCACTTTTCTCCAAAGCTATGAAGAATCTGACACTGCATCAGTCTGAGTGATGTTGGAAGACAATCATGCAGGGTGGGGTGTATAGTGGGCTTGCTGTAAGGGTGGGTGTCCCTAAGCCTCGCCGAAAAACGATCTGTAAATAACAGACATGTGTTTGAAAGCAGGGCTGCATTTCAGCGCGCTCCAGCGGCCAAACCGCCTCATCCACAGCTTCAGAACAATCACGCTGTAATAGCCCCAAATGCCCCTAAAGTGGCGTGGAGGGAAGCGCTGCCTGCCGGGTGTTTCTGATTATTGAGCTGAAAGCCTGCGGTGTGTCAGGTCAAATTAACCCACTCCTGACAGACTGGAGAGCGACTGGGCCCGGCACACCGAGCAGCACACGCTGAAGGTAAACAAACAGAACCTGCAGGACTTCGGACCTTGACCTGATTCAGTTTAGCGTCCGAGGCGAGGGGTTAAAGCGCTTCACTCCAGCATCCTGATTCATTAGAAACAGAGTGGGGCGCAAAAGTGTGAGACCACGCTGAAAATCTGGGATTTCAATTTTCATTTCCAATTGAAAATAAGCAGGAATTTTGAAAAAAGTAAGTGGAGCCGATAAAACGGACAGTGAGCGTAGAAGCAAGGAGGGTGCCTGACCGGTCTGCGTCACTATTCAAAAACATTTTAGTCATTAAATGTATAAATATATTATAATAATTCATACACTGCGGTTTCAAATCTTGCCACAATTTTTATTCAAAATTTGCAAAATTGCGTGAAAATTTTCAGATATTTGAATTTATCCTATCATTTTCCACTTTTATGTTTTGCCGGGTTTTCCGCCAGGAGATTTGATCTCCAATTTTAAAATATGGATTCGGCTTTTCATTTTACTGTATCTTCTGTGATTTTCTACAGTGACCCAAGCCATGTTAGAATCTTTTATATTTCCATTCGTTCATTCATCTTTTCCTTTTTTTTTCCAATTAAACTTGAATTTTGGAAAAAATTTCAACAAAAAAGGAAGAAAGATTTGAATTTCTGCACAGATTTTTATTAATCTTATCGCTTTCAGTGAACTTTGCGTCCAAGGGACTATCAAGTGGATTTTATCTACTGATCAGAGGCTTTTACACAAATTTGTGTAGTCCAGCTTGAGTGCACACGGTCATTAAAGCACATGGAGGACAAATCAGAAAATTTCACAGATTGTGCTTTTCATTCAAACTCTCATGCATGTAATATAATTTGTCATGAAAATTTATATTAAATCATAAAGAGATGCAAAATTGAAGCATCTGCACTAGATGCTTTCAGATGTTTGGACCCCTGTGTGTGGGCTCCTGCCGGTTCCCACCTCACTGCCTACTGTAGTCAATCAGCCGAGACATGTTTCATCACGCTTCATGCTGGAGGATAACGTAGACAGCAAGTAAGACAAGCTATCTATAAAAATGGACAGAAATGCGGTCAAAATTCAGTAGTTTTGTTCCATTTTTAACTTTTTATCTGATATCTATCATAATAACTGTGTATAGCAGCGTAATATAGCATCACTGCACACTTTACATCCTTTATTCTTTATTCTGCTGCAGGTTCTCAGTCATTCAGTACAGTTTTCAGTCGTCTGTACATAAATCTGCACTAGCTCCTCCTCCACTCGCGTGCTGCAGTGATGCCCATCCACATATAAACACAGGCATTCATGTCGCCGCTGTCGGGACAAAACCTCGTATCTCCGAATTGGTGACTTTACAGCGGAAGGAAAAAAACCTGCTTTACTTTGAATGTAAGTGAATGGAACCAGACGTCTTTCCAAGTCATTTTTGCCCGTTTCTGTTTGTCCATTCTTCATGAAAGGTAAAGGGCAGCAAGCGTTTTCAAACTATGTCCGACTGAAAACTGAAAAACGACAGAAATGGAGATACAAGGTTTTGTTCTGACAGCAGAAGTTTTAACACCTCCTGGCAAAATGACATGATTCGTTGTTTTTTAAAGTCGAAATAAGTCAAACATCCTCCACAGAGAACACCCTGGCATAATATCTGCTGAGTTCAACACATAAAACATAAAATATAACATGTGCCGAAACTTTTACACAGGCCACATTTTGTCTGATTGTCCTGTGTAATTATTATTTATTTCATGTTTCACTCTGTCGTGTATCTGCACTCTGTAGTTCTGTATAATGTGCTGCTGTTCTGTCTTTGGGGCCTTAAGAACCACATTTCATTACAATGTATAGAGACTGTAGGGCAGAATGACAATAAAGACCACTTGACTTAACTTTCATACTTTCTAGGAAACTTTCACTTAATCAAATTACCACCACAGTGTTGATGTCCGTTAGCGCCACTATGTGATTTCCAGTCTTATTTAACAGAAAACTGTGCTGTATGTCAATTTTTTAATTGTTGAATTTATCCTATCATTTTCTACTTGCGTGTTTTTTGCCAAGTTTTCTGCCAGAAGATTTGATCTCCACTTTTAATATATGGATCCTGGGTATTCAGTTTACCATATCTTCTGTGATTTTCTTCAGTGAGCCAAGTCACGCTCGAATCTTCTGTTTCCATTCGTTCACTCATCTCTTCATTTTTAGTTGTGGTTTCAAAGTCCAGCTGGTTATTTGAAATAGGACAAGCAGATTAGAATCATTTATACATCCCAATATATCGATGTTCTCGGAACAAAACCTTGTATCTCCAGAATGGTGACTTTACAGGAGAAGGAAAAAACCTACTTCACTTTTAATGTAAGTCAATGGAACCGGAATTTTTTCCAAGTCATTTTGGGCCGTTTCTTTTGGTCCATCCAACGTGAAATTAATACACAACGTAAAGGACAACATGCAGTGTTAAACTATGTCAAAAACTGAAAAATGACAAAAATGGGGATACGTGGTTTTCTTCTGACAACAGCGATATGCAAAAATCAAGAAATGCCCTCAGAGCCCGGAGGCCGAATAAGCCCCTCTGATTCTGAACTGAGCTGAAGCAGCACACCTGGGCAGGTGAAGGCCGAGTTTACAGACTCCGTGTCGTAGGACAAAGGAAACGTTTCGCCAACAGTGACCAGGGCCAGTTATTTAATAACGCTAATGCCAATGTCCTTAACGAAAGCTGAGAAAGAGCAGACGGCCGCTCTAATTGGCGACGGGGTCGAGTTGCAGGAATCTGACAATTATTTTAAATTGATTGCACAACGTTTTCCCTGATAGCCAATCTGATCGTGTTTCTGATCGTGTTACATCATGTGTTGGAAATTGGCTCGAACACACTAAAGACTGCCAGCAATTTCCTGCCGTGAGTGCGGGCGAGCCTTTATGGCATAAAGGTGGACGAGCCGGTGGACACAGTCGGTGTACAATGACCGTTCAGTTGATCTAATTATCCAAGGAAGTATTTAGAGGCTTAATTGAGATTGCAGTGGGAAATTGCTCTCAAATAGCTCTCTCTCTCTCTCTCTCTCTCTCTCTCTCTCTCTCTCTCTCTCTCTCTCTCTCTCTCTCTCTCTCTCCTTCCACCGTGAACACAGTGAGGGAGGGATTCCACCTCTCTTTGTACGTAATTAGAAATCACATAATCACCCTCCCAATGGCCTCTGATTGGAGCACGTGTGTGAATTCCCCGCAGAGCTTTTCTTCAGAGAGTAGACACGAGTTCTCTTGTCATGTGCATAGAGTCGTATCAAAGCAGCCGGTCAAATTACGTGTTTGTTGATTTTCTGAGTGAACAATATTTCGTGTATATTTCTCTATATTTCGTGTTTAATTTATTTCAGTTTGTTTCTTATGTTTTACTTTTGCTTATTTCCTTCCCATAGAGTGAGTATCTGAGCCTCACCACAAGCATTTCAATGCATAAGTGTCCTGGCATGTTGTGCAAATGACAAAAAAACTTGAAATAAGTTCCTTACTGCTTGTTTGCTGGCTTTAACATGTTGGGACAAACATAAAACATAAAATAGAAGATGTGCCATAACTTTTGCACAGACCACATTCTCTGTTTTACTGTATTTTCCCACAAATGTGTAAACCGCTTAATCTCCAGGGTGGATTTTTTTTTTTTGTTCGTCTGAATTTAGAGCAAACTGTAAGGCAAGTTATTCAGTAACTGCATGAAATAAATGAAAATTTGTTTATTTATTTATTTATTTTTTGTAAAAGCCCCTCAGATGAACAGAAAGTGTGTTTTATGATCTGCACGTCACTATACGCTCACAATTTACTGCTGAGAGCCAAAAATCTGCGCCGCTCTTTGTGTTGTTCTCTAAAAGTGATGTTTCCAGAGCAGATCGCTGAAGAGACGCCGTCTGTTTATAGTTTAGAGCCCAGATTTGGGGAAAAACGGCTCGACTTTCAGTAGAAAAACAAACTGAGTTCAGCTTCTTTTATTATAAGGGTTTAAAATGACGTCACCGTCTATTAGACTGGAGAGAAGAGCTACAGCCTCACACGACGCCCAGCTTCTGAATGGAGCTTATGGAATATGAACGTCATGGAGAACATGATGAAGTGCGGTTTGGACCCACCGGTGGTTCCAAGGAGTTGAGGAGGCTACGTTAAGCAAATGAAAAGTAAATTTCCATTAAAACGTGCAGATGTGTGTTCTCCGTAGAGAACCTGTTGATTATTGTTTTGCATGGAAACTTGTAATTTGACTGGGAGTGCACAAACTCTTGCACAGTGCAGACTGTAGAGTTGAATGTGGTTAATTTATATTTTATTTTTGGTACAGTCCAGTTTATTTTAGTGTAATAATGGTATAGTCCAGTTTATTTTAGTGTAGTAATGGTACAGTGCAGTTCATTTTAGTGTAGTAATGGTATAGTCCAGTTCATTTTAGTGTCTTAATGGTATAGTCCAGTTAATTTTAGTGTAGCAACGGTATAGTCCAGTTCATTTTAGTGTAGAAATGGTATAGTCCAGTTTATTTTAGTGTAGTAATGGTATAGTCCAGTTTATTTTAGTGTAGCAATGGTATAGTCCAGTTCATTTTAGTGTAGTAATGGTATAGTCCAGTTTATTTTAATCCAGTTTATTTTAGTGTAGTAATGGTATAGTCCAGTATATTTTAGTGTTATAATGGTACAGTCCAGTTTATTTTAGTGTAGTAAAGGTATAGTCCAGTTCATTTTAGTGTAGCAATGGTATAGTCCAGTTCATTTTAGTGTAGTAATGGTATAGTCCAGTTTATTTTAGTGTAGTAATGGTATAGTCCAGTTTAGTTTAATCAAGTTTATTTTAGTGTAGTAATGGTATAGTCCAGTTTATTTTAGTGTAGCAATGGTATAGTCCAGTTTATTTTAGTGTAGTAATGGTACAGTCCAGTTTATTTTAATCCAGTTTATTTTAGTGTAGTAATGGTATAGTCCAGTTTATTTTAGTGTAGCAATGGTATAGTCCAGTTTATTTTAGTGTAGTAATGGTATAGTCCAGTTTATTTTAGTGTAGCAATGGTATAGTCCAGTTCATTTTAGTGTAGTAATGGTATAGTCCAGTTTATTTTGATCCAGTTCATTTTAGTGTAGTAATGGTATAGTCCAGTTTATTTTGATCCAGTTTATTTTAGTGTTATAATGGTACAGTCCAGTTTATTTTAGTGTAGTAAAGGTATAGTCCAGTTCATTTTAGTGTAGCAATGGTATAGTCCAGTTCATTTTAGTGTAGTAATGGTACAGTCCAGTTTATTTTAGTGTAGTAATGGTATAGTCCAGTTTATTTTAGTGTAGTAATGGTACAGTCCAGTTTGGTGTTAATGGTCCTGTCTGACTGATGTTGTGTTGGTGATGATGATGATGATGATGGTGGAATACTTTATGTATATGTTTGTTTTTCCGCTGCTCCTCTGGCGCGCTGGATGTTTTGAGAACATTAGAAGCACAGAGTAATTTACGGTTTTATTTTTCTGGGACTTTGTTTTTCTCCTGCGCTTCACTGGAAGTTATCAGGACGTTTAACCTGAACTCCAGCGGCTCCAGACTCTCGATCCTCGCTGCTGTAACATAAGAGAATCTCAGCCAGGTTGCACTGCTGTCCGCGTCGTTACTGCATAAAAATCTTTTTACTTACGGAAACCAGGAAACAGCATGTTCCAGCGTTTCCCCTCGTCCTGAAGGAAGGGGTGTTTTTCGTTATTAATAGTGTTTTTAAAGTGATGTTACGTGACGTTAGTGCTGCATTAATAACGGCAGGCAGCCTGTGACGCTGCGCGGCTCTGCCGAATGAAGTGTTTTGCTGCATGTAGAGGCCGTAGATCAGAGTAATTGAGCTGTTCCTCTTCCCCCTCGCTGAAATCCGCTCTGTTTTCTTTTCTGCAGGCTTTTGGCTTCGTGTCTTGAGTGGCTCTGCAAGCAGAGAAGATGAACCATCATCCAGAGTGCTTTAATGTTTATAACAAGGTAATAACTTCCACTGAGCTGCCGCTTCACGGGCCTGGAGCGGTTTATAAAGCCTCTCGCAGTGTTTAACATGAGCGTGGAGTGTGTGTGGAGTGTGTGAGAGGCCCTAATGCAGACGCTCTTCGCCGGGTCCTTTGAACACGTCCAGTTTACACTGCTAGCCATCACGCTAGGCTACGTAGTGCTCACCCGCGTTTCAACACCAGAGGTTGTTCTGAGGGCCGGCGGGGAAAAAGTGAGAAGATTGGAAAATAATCCCGACGCTCTCTGGTGAAAATCTTCCGTCTGTGTGAAATAAGTAGCGCTGGATATGACAAACAGAGCCCTAAATCCGCCGAGATCTCCCTTTAGCCTTTAGCTTCTGAGTTACTGTGCGCTAGCTCTGCTGCGCGGAGAGGAATTCAGCCATTAATCCTCTCTTTATTAAAGTGTCTGCAGCTTTTCCACTCCGGCGACGGCCACATGACCCAAATGTGAGTGTTATTCCTCGTGTGACGGAGGCGGTTTTTCACTTATGCTTGGATCCTTTCGTTTCCTCCAGGTCCTGATAACATTAATGGAGCGTGACTGTCCAAAAAAAGAGTAAATTTACTGATGAAGCTGCCCTGAAGGCTGATTTCCAGCTCATAGACGCCTGGATTTCACCTGTTTTCGACTACACGCTTAGCGCTTTAGTCAAATGCATTATCTGGCCCAGAAAGTGGCATAAATAACTACTTTCTTAACTTGTGAATCAGGGAAAAGTGAAGTGCAGTGGCTGAAATTGGACTTCAGTGGCCAAAAGTGAACTGCAGTGGCCAAAAGTGACCTGCAGTGGCTGAAATTGGACTTCAGTGGCCAAAAGTGAACTGCAATGGCCAAAAGTGAAGAGCAGTGGCTGAAATTGGACATCAGTGGCCAAAAGTGACCTGCAGTGGCTGAAATTGGACTTCAGTGGCCAAAAGTGAACTGCAATGGCCAAAAGTGAAGAGCAGTGGCTGAAATTGGACATCAGTGGCCAAAAGTGACCTGCAGTGGCTGAAATTGAACTTCAGTGGCCAAAAGTGAACTGCAATGGCCAAAAGTGAAGAGCAGTGGCTGAAATTGGACTTCAGTGGCCAAAAGTGAACTGCAGTGGCTGAAATTGGACTTCAGTGGCCAAAAGTGAAGAGCAGTGGCTGAAATTGAACTTCAGTGGCCAAAAGTGACCTGCAGTGGCTGAAATTGGACTTCAGTGGCCAAAAGTGAAGAGCAGTGGCTGAAATTGAACTTCAGTGGCCAAAAGTGAACTGCAATGGCCAAAAGTGAAGAGCAGTGGCTGAAATTGGACTTCAGTGGCCAAAAGTGAACTGCAGTGGCTGAAATTGGACTTCAGTGGCCAAAAGTGAAGAGCAGTGGCTGAAATTGGACTTCAGTGGCCAAAAGTGAACTGCTGTGGCCAAAAGTGAACTGCAGTGACTGAAATTGGACTTCAGTGGCCAAAATTGAAGAGCAGTGGCTGAAACTGGACTTCAGTGGCTGAAATTGGACTTCAGTGGCCAAAAGTGAACTGCAGTGGCCAAAAATGGCTTGTGTTATTTGTTACAATCATGAAAAAGCAGCTTCCATTGAATTTTACTCTGAGTAGTTGAGTAGGTGAGATGTAAACAAAGTTATTCTTGGTGTGAAATGCTCTGTTCTAGATAAACTTACAGAGTCAGAACCGTTCACAGTGGTGGTGATGGGAACCAGACGTCTGACTGAAGCGACGATGACTGAGACGCTGTTATGAAGGTGAAAACCTTCTAAAGTTTTGAATCAAAGTGAACATGGAGGTGCACTTTTTGGTGTACACAAAATTGTAACGGTTCTTCGTGGGTTCTTTAATAAAAACAATGGTTCTGTACAGAACCATGAACACTCAAAGAACCATTTGCATGCTTTAATGGTTCTTTGATGGTTCTTTAGATTGATGAAGAATGTGTTGCGTATGGTTCTATACAGCACTAAAAAGGGTTCTGCTATTGTTATGATGTCAAGCATGTAACAGTAGACGAACGATATTTGGTGCTGTATAGAAATATTTCTATATATATATAGAACCATGGACAACACATTCTCCATGAATCTGAAGAACCTTTTCACTATGCAAAGAACGCTTTAATCTTGTAAAGATTAAAAAATAAATAAATGTAAGTGTGTGTGTCTCTTAATCCTTTATGGGGTAAAATGCAGCGTAGCCGGCATTAGAAGAAAGCAGTGAAGACTTTCTTGAGAAAATCTTAAAAAATATCTTAACAGATTGTTTGAGAACTGCATTCTCCCCCCTCACACACACACACACACACACACACACACACACACAAACAAAAAACTCTTTTGATGCTCTACCTGCACAATCTGGCACACTGCTGCTACACTGTGTTTTCACTGTTTACTCTGGTTTTTCTACCTCAGTAACTGCTGTGTTTATATCCGTCATCTGACTGCGTGACTCAAAGATCACAGCAGGTTAATTTCTCTTCACCTTATTCCACGACCTCATGTCCAGAATTAGTGCTGTGTCGGTGCTGCACTGTCCTGTCTGTTTAATTTATCGTATTTATTTTTTCTAGTTTAATTTTTAAACTAACGACGTCTGCACGTTCGCACTTTGTACTTTGTGTTCCTTGTTGCTCCGTGTCGTTCCTGGAGGAACGTTATTACTCCACTGGGTACTGGTACATAGATGGAATGACAGTAAAAGCCTCTTGACTTGATTTGACTTCTTATGAACTTCTTTTGTGTTTGTGTTGAGAACCTTTGCAAGTTTTTTGCAAGTCATGAATCTGGCCCCTGACTCCTCTCTCTCTCTCAATGAGACCAAAGCACTTCTAACTGGAGGCCACATTATGCTTTTAAACCCACATTTGAAATCACTGATAATATCTGTCAGAAACCTCATCTGTGGTTTATAGGGTTTGGTGCAGTAACACACAAAATGTGATTATTTTTTTTGGAAGGGGGTGTGGGCAGTGGGGGGGGGCGTATTCTGGCTACTGTGCCCTTTTATTTGGCGCTTTTTCTTGAAGGGCGGGACTTTCTCCGGAAAACAGACCTTTATGAGCTTTCCCATTCATATTTCAACCAGTGACCTCTTATTATAGCATCTCGTGATACATCTGCACTGCAACACCAGCCAAATGCAGGAACTGCAGCAGGCAGCGTCTTATCAAGACGGTCAATTTGGACTTGACTAGGTGCCGTCCTGCCTTAGAACACCGTGTAATTGATCTTTTTCATGGTCCATAGCTTTTCAGTGTTCTAGAAAGATCTTATACTCAGAAAAGTGTATCATGACATCGTATATCACAACAGCCAGGGATGGAAAATACATCATTCTTGCACTTTGTTACTGTGATTGAAGCCTGTAGAACCTAAATCTGTGTTTTCTTCCTAAGCACATCCTTTAAAAGATTGTCCTTCAAGGGTTCTTTTGTTAAGAAAATGGTTCTATATAGAACCACGAACACTCGTGGTTGAATAAATCATGAAATGGTTCTTGAGATTGATGGAGAAGGTACTGTTGATGGTTCTATATGGAACCTTTTTGAAAAGCTTGGCTGTATATAGAATCATCTACAGCACTTTGTGAAGAACCTTTTCATGATCCAAAAAACCCTTTAATCATGCAAAGGGTTCTTTGAGCGTTCATGGTTCTGTGTAGAAAGATTTGCTTTGCTAAAGAACCCTTGAATTACCATCTTTTCTAAGATGGTAGGCAATTCCAAGTAACTGAGTAACTGAGTAAATGTAATTGGTTTCTGTACTTTAGTATTTTTGGTGTATCTGTACTGAAGTTTCTCCGTTCTGGGCGTCTTTTTCCTTTCACTCCACTACATTTCAGAGTCTAATATCCGACTTTTTCCTCCTACATTTTGAGAAATCTGTCGTTCCTTTTGGTTTCTGTGTGTATAAAAATGTAACATGTCAAAACGAAAGAAGCGCAAAGCCAGAGCACCAATCAGGGCCCAGCGGTCACTTTGTTTAGAGCTGGTTTTGACCTGTTGGTCATACCGACCCAGTGCAGCACGCGGTTCAACGTCAGCGCAGCAGCGTAAAACTTTGGGAGAGTCTGTTCAACATAAATGATGAACTAACCTAACTTTGTGTAAATAGAGCACAATATAGAAATATGTCCGCATATGCAGTCGAGACTGACGCGGCTTTTTTCTGAATTTCTACAAACACCATTTCATTTTATAGTAAATGAGTTTGGGCTGGTTTATGTTTATGAACAGACGCCTACAGATCAACATAGTAAAGGAGCTCATCTGTGATCCTGAGTTTAAAGCCAGTTTTTATTCAACTTAAACTTGGAACTAAGTTGTAAATAAATCTGAAACTGAAACTTTGCTTGTGTGTAAAAAGTGATTTCAGAGCCACTCGGTTCTCCCTGATGGAAACTGTTTACCTTCAGTGTTTTGTGCTTCTGATCATTTTAATAGACGTCAGCGTCACTAATTAATGACGTTCTATTAAAAGACTGGTTTACCAAGAGAGACGCTGGAGGACTTTCACCTGAAATGAGTTCATGAAGCCAGTCTGGTTATAAAAATGATAACAGGACATCAGAGCCAGAATTCCTCTTTTAGTACTTTTACTTTATACTTAAGTACATTTGAAGGGAAATACTTTAGTAGTTTAGGAGGAACTTCTACTTTTACTGGAGTGATATTTTACCTTGGGGGTCTCAACTTTAACTCAGGTACATGGTTTGTGTAGTTCATCCACTGTTGTTAAGGATGGAGATTCATCCTGACCGGCTGCTTCTTCAGCACATTCACTATGTTGGTCGACATGGAGATCCGTGTAAATCTCTGTTTTCCTGGATGTTTTTGGAAGTGTGCAGAACAGCTGACTCTCCAATGAGTTTAATCTTGGGTTGGATTCAGAATACGCCACAAACTCTCACTCTCAGCCAGCAGTAAGGCTTCTGGCTTCAGGGACGTTTGACAGATGTAGTAGCCAAATGTGGCCCCCTGTATAATTGGACCCAGCTGATGCTACGGAGCGGTGGATGGCTCTGACCTGTCCTTTTCATTAATTTGCTTTCTCTCTCTAAGGGCCGGTTTCCCAGCTCCAGATCAAGCCTAAGCCCAGACTAAATAGGAGTTTCAGTGGTGGAACATCAATCGATCTGGAATTTGATGCAAAGTTTAATCTGTGTCTGAAAACAATGGACCCAGGGGATCATTCAAAAACGCAGTGGCAGCACTTTCCATGGACCACGGTCGATTGTAGGTGTTCGGGAGAGTTGGGCTCATCTGAGAATGTAGATGGAGCAGTTCGCTGATGATCATTGAAGGAACCACAGCAGCGATTATTATAATTAATAATAATAATTAATTTAACCTTGACCATAACCTCAAAGCTAAAGTTACGTCTAATGCTTACATTACCCATAATTCTAATATTATTGTTAATATTTGCCCTAATCATAGCATTAATGCTTATGCTAACATTACCCTAGCACTAACATTAGCATCAACTCTAACATTAGCATTAATGCTAATGCTAACATTACCCTAGCATTGCCATCAGCCCTGACATTAGCATTAATGCTAATGCTAACATTACCCTAGCACTAACATCAGTCCTAACATTAGCATTAACACTTATGCTAACATTACCCTAGCACTATCAGCCCTAACATTAGCATTAACGCTTATGCTAACATTACCCTAGCATTGCCATCAGCACTAACATTCGCATTAGCGCTAATGCTATCATTACCCTAGCATTGCCATCAGCCCTAACATTAGCATTAACGCTAATGCTAACATTACCCTAGCATTGCCATCGGCCCTAACATTAGCATTAACGCTAATGCTAACATTACCCTAGCATTGCCATCAGCCCTAACATTAGCATTAATGCTAATGCTAACATTACCCAAGCATTGCCATCAGCCCTGACATTAGCATTAACCCTTATACTAACATTACCCTAGCACTAACATCAACTCTAACATTAGCATTAATGCTAATGCTAACATTACCCTAGCACTAACATCAGCCCTGACATTAGCATTAATGCTAATGCTAACATTACCCTAGCATTGCCATCAGCCCTAACATTAGCATTAAAGCTAATGCTAACATTACCCTAGCACTAACATCAGCCCTGACATTAGCATTAATGCTAATGCTAACATTACCCTAGCATTGCCATCAGCCCTAACATTAGCATTAACGCTAATGCTAACATTACCCTAGCATTGCCATCAGCCCTAACATTAGCATTAATGCTAATGCTAACATTACCCAAGCATTGCCATCAGCCCTGACATTAGCGTTAACCCTTATACTAACATTACTCTAGCACTAACATCAACTCTAACATTAGCATTAATGCTAATGCTAACATTACCCTAGCACTAACATCAGCCCTGACATTAGCATTAATGCTAATGCTAACATTACCCTAGCATTGCCATCAGCCCTGACATTAGCGTTAAAGCTAATGCTAATATTACCCTAGCATTGCCATCAGCCCTAACATTAGCATTAATGCTAATGCTAACATTACCCAAGCATTGCCATCAGCCCTAACATTAGCATTAATGCTAATGCTAACATTACCCTAGCATTACCATTGACTCTGAGATTAACTCCAATGCTAGTATTAGCCTCACTGCTAATGTTTAATGCTGTAGTCTGAGCTCTATAGTTCTCAGCTACATGTGAAAGGAGGGGGTGCGGGAGTCGTATGAGTGCACAATAAATTATTTACCTCCAAAAAGTCTGGATTGTGGACGGAAGGGAAAGCATGATATATAAGCGTTCGCTGCCTTTCTAAGAGCTTTCTGTCTGAAAACATATGGTTATTTTCATCCCGGAGACTGCAGACATAATTGGGGAAGAGGAAGTATTTCAAAGCGTTTTCTGACCAAAAACTCGCTGTGTGTCCTGATTAAAGTTCCATTTGTCTCTGTTTTCGTTTATGCAGCATTTTTTTTCTACCTAATGTCAAACAGCATTCGGCTAAAATGTTTGAGATGGCAGTTCAGAGTGAGCGAGAGAGACAGTGCTGAGCGTACAGAAGAAGACCATCACCCAGTGAGGGAAATCAACATGAAACCGTTGGTTTAGAGTCAGGTGAATGCAGGTAGAGTCAGGTGAGTCTAGGCAGAGGCAGCAGAGTGCATGTAGAAACAAATGAGCTCAGGTAGAGTCATTTGAATTCAAGGAGAGTCAATTGAGTGCAAGTAGAGTCAGTAAAGGTCAGTTAGTATCAGGTGAGTCCAGGTAAAAACAGCAGAGCTCAGGTAGATTTAGGTGAGTTTGGGTAGATTTAAGAGAGTCCAGCGAAAAATAGGGGAGCTCAGGAAGATTCAGATGAGTCCAGGTAAAAACAGCAGAGCTCAGGTAGATTCAGGTGAGATCAGGTAAAAAGAGTGGAGCTCAGGTAGATTCAGGTGAGTCCAGGCAATAACAGGGGGAGCTCAGGTAGAGTCAGGTGAGTCCAGGTAAAAAGAGTGGAGCTCAGGTAGATTCAGGTGATTGTGGGTAGATTTAGGAGAGTCTAGGGAAAAATAGGGGAGCTCAGGTAGATTCAGGTGAGTCCAGGTAAAAAGAGTGGAGCTCAGGTAGATTCAGGTGATTTTGGGTAGATTTAGGAGAGTCTAGGGAAAAATAGGGGAGCTCAGGTAGATTCAGGTGAGTCCACGTAAAAACTGGGGAGCTCAGGTAGATTCGGCTGAGTTTAGGTAAAAACAGCAGCACTCAGGTAGATTCAGGTGAGTCCAGGTAAAAACAGGAGAGCTCAGGTAGATTCAGGTGAGTTTGAGTAGATTTAGGAGAGTCCAGGTAAAAACAGGGGAGCTCAGGTAGATTCAGGTGAGTTTGAGTAGATTTAGGAGAGTCCAGGTGAAAACAGTGAAGCTCAGGTAGATTCAGGTGAGTTTAGGTAGATTTAGGAGAGTCCAGGGAAAAATAAGGGAGTTCAAGTAGATTCAGGTGAGTCCAGGTAAAAACTGGGGAGCTCAGGTAGATTTAGGAGAGTCCAGGTAAAAACAGTGGAGCTCAGGTAGATTCAGGTGAGTTTGGGTAGATTTAGGAGAGTCCAGGGAAAAATAGGGGAGGTCAGGTAGATTCAGGTGAGTCCAGGTAAAAACAGTGGAGCTCAGGTAGATTCAGGTGAGTCCAGGTAAAAAACAGTGGAGCTCTGGTAGATTTAGGAGAGTCCAGGTAAAAACAGTGGAGCTCAGGTAGATTCAGGTGAGTTTGGGTAGATTTAGGAGAGTCCAGGGAAAAATAGGGGAGCTCAGGTAGATTCAGGTGAGTCCAGGTAAAAACTGGGGAGCTCAGGTAGATTCAGGTGAGTTTAGGTAAAAAACAGTGGAGCTCTGGTAGATTTAGGAGAGTCCAGGTAAAAACAGTGGAGCTCAGGTAGATTTAGGTGAGTTTGGGTAGATTTAGGAGAGTCCAGGGAAAAATAGGGGAGCTCAGGTAGATTCAGGTGAGTTTAGGTAAAAAACAGTGGAGCTCTGGTAGATTTAGGAGAGTCCAGGAAAAAACAGCAGCACTCAGGTAGATTCAGGTGAGTCCAGGTAAAAACAGTGGAGCTCAGGTAGATTCAGGTGAGTTTAGGTAAAAACAGTGGAGCACATGATAAGTAAGTTGAGACAGACCATGGGCATGCACATAAAGACAGATGAGTCCAGGTAGAATCAGGCGAGTTCAGACAGTGTTGGTGGTGTGTTAGTGTGTGTTGTGCTGGTACGAGTGGATCAGACACAGTGGTGCTGCTGGAGTTTTTGAGTGTCCACTCACTGTCCACTCTATTAGACACTCCTACCTTGTCGGTCCACCTTGTAGATGTAAAGTCAGAGACAACAGCTCATCTGCTGCTGCACAGTTTGTGTTGGTCATCCTCTAGTCCTTCATCAGTGGTCACAGGATGCTGTTGGCTGGATATTTTTGGTTGGTGGACTGTTCTCAGTCCAGCAGCGACACTGAGGTGTTTAGAAATTCCAGCAGCACTGCTGTGTCTGATCCACTCAGACCAGCACAACACACACTAACACACCACCACCACAGTGCTGAGAATGATCCACCACCCAAACAGTACCTGCTCTGTGAGGGTCCATGGGGGTCCTGACCACTGAAGAACAGGGTAACAGAGTATCAGAGAAACAGATGGACTACAGTCTGTAACTGTAGAACTACAGAGTGCAGCTATACGGTCAGTGGAGCTGATAAAGTGGAGAATGAGCGTAGAAACAAGGAGGTGGTCAGAATGTTACGCTTGACCGGTGTATGGTTAACAGGAAATTAGGACTTAATAATGTAGGAATAAACTATCAATGCGATGTATGTAATATTTTCACTAATAATTAATAAGTAGTAATCAAGACACACTAACCTGAGATGTAAGACATTGGTTCAGATTACAATTATACACTGTGCAAAAATCAGAGACCACCCTTCATGGGTGGAAGCTGGTTGATGATTTTTTCAAGTAATCAAACCCATTCAGTGGCGCTGAGGTCTCCTTTTCTCAGTGAGGTTCTTCTTGATCAGCGACACGTCCTTTCAGACCCACGGCGCTGAGTGGTCTTCTCCCAGTGGAAGGATGGACAGAAACACCTGTGGATGTTTTCAGATCTGAAGCAGCTTGATCTTCTCCTCTCTCTCAGAGATCAAAGCTTTCGGTGCTGTTTATCTGATGGGGCAGTTTGGGAGTTGACCAGCTCTTCCAGGTGGTTGTTAGGAGCCACGTTTTCTCAGTAGCTTTTAATCGTTTAAAATCATTGTCAGTTTTGGAAACTTTGTTTTTTCACTTGCTTTCCTTTGACTTTGTCCTTCATTATGGACACATGTTATCAGTGCAAAGCAATGCGCAACAATATTGTCATCTGACGATTTATACAACTTATTCCTATTACTTTTTTTTTTATTTCTGTAGCTTGTCCTACAGTTTTTAAGATGTCAACACCACTCCAACTCCAGAACGTTTGATCTGATCGGGAATGGTGTTCTTGTATACAGCTTTCTGACCTGACAGACAGTTTTTGTACAATTATTGTTAAATTATGAATGTTTTTTTCCCATTACAGTCAGTGGGGTGGAAAACCTTTTGCACCAGCTTATATTACGATTATAGAAGTCAGCTAATACCACCCTAATAACCATGTAGAATATCATAGCAACCACCAGCAACCACCTTGCAACACCCTAGCAACCACCTGAAATACTACAGCAATCACCTAGCAACATCCTTGCAACCACATGGGATACTATAGAAACCCCCTAGCAACACCCTAGCAACCACCTAGGATACTGTAGCAACTACCTAACAACACCCTAGCAATCACCTGGGATACTGTAGCAACCACCTAGCAACACCCTAGCAACCACTTGGAATACTATAGCAACACCCTAGCAACCACCCAGGATACTGTAGCAACCACCTAGAAAATCCCTAGCAACCACCTGGGATACTGTAGCAACCACATAACAACACACTAGCAACCACGTAGTAACACCCTAGCAATCCCCTGGGATATTGTAGCAACCACTTAACAACACCCTAGCAACTGCCTGGGATGTTATAGCAACCACATGGCAACACGCTAGCAACCACCTGGGATACTGTAGCCCCCCACCTAGCATCACCCTAGCAACCACCTGGGATACTATAGTAACCACCTAGCAACACCCTAGCAACCACCTCGGATACTGTAGCAACCACATAGCAACACCCTAGCAACCACCTGGATACTATAGCAACTACCTAACAACATCTTAAGCTGTGCTGTTACGCTGCATTTTCTTCAGGAAATGCGCTTTTGCAGTCTCATATTTTCTAGTCTCCTCAGAAAAATCTGAAAAGTGAATTTTTGTACTTGGCTGTTTGGAGATCTCTGCGCTGTTGCAGCTGTGTGGTGGGATGAAAGGAACTCTACTGGGCTCATAGCCTCATTAATCTTTCTACTCAGCTACTACGATTGTTTCTCAGCCATTTTATCTTGATTGCTTTCACTATCTTCAGCCAAATAAATAGCTTTGAATTAGCATTTAGCTTTACAGTGTGACATAAATCTTTTATAGTGTTTACCTTCAGAACTGCTGTTAGATGTGTGAGTTTATGGTTCTGTGTTTCTCCAACAAGAACATTATGACCTGACAGTATAATGGAGCAATGTGTCCTCGGTGACCTGCAGGAGAAGAAAGAGAACGACACAAAGAGGAAAACAAGAGTATTTCTAAAATAAACAACAATAAAAAAAAATCCCACAAAGCTGATTTAGTTGCGCCTTAATTTGCTGTCTGACAATTTATGCTTAAAACATTCATATCTTTAAAATGTAATTGTTTCATTTTGGACCAGGTGTGCCAATGTTTGACCACCAGAGGGTTGCCCAGGCCCCCCCAGTACCCCCCAAAACCAACCCTACCTCCCCAGGTGAGGAGAGAACATGTGTTTTTGTAAGGACTGTCAGATTAATCACATTAATTTGTGTAGTTAATTTCATTTCAATTTATTTGCTCAAATTTGAGTGAAAAGAAAGATTAGTTTCCGTTTAAAAGCAGACCATTTTGTCAAATGCATTTAAGTGAGTATAATAACCTTTATCAGAAAGTATTTACAGCTTTCAATAATTTAATAACGTTACTTTTTATTGTATGAACACAGAATTTCATCACCAGCATCCAGTGAGAGCAACAGTGTCTGCAGGTTTTAAACCAGTGAGTGTTTATATTATGCATATCACACCACACTGTCAATGAGTGTAGATAACATATATATCACATATACAGTCAATAGTGTATATATCATGCATGTCATGTAGTGGATGAGTGTATACGGCATATCCATCATATATGCAGTCAGTGAGCATATACACTCACCGGCCACTTTATTAGGTACAGTAAAAGGTTGGACACCCTTTTCCCTTCAGAACTGTCTTAATTCTTCATGACACACTTTCAACAAGGTGTTGGAAACGTTCCTCAGAGATTCTGGTTGGTTATTTGAGTTCCTGTTGCCTTTCTATCATCTGGAACCAGTCTGCCCATTCTCCTCTGACCTCTCACATCAACAAGGCATTTTCGTCCACACAACTGACCGCTCACTGGATATTTCCACTTTTTCGGACCGTTCTCTGTGAACCCTAGAGATGGTTGAGCGTGAAAATCCCAGCAGATCAGCAGTTTCTGAAATACTCAGACCAGCCCGTCTGGCACCAACAACCACGCCACGTTCAAAGTCCCTTAAATCCCCTTTCTTCCCCGTTCTGATGCTCGGTCTGCACTTCAGCAGGTTGTCTTGACCACCTCTACATGCCTAAATGCAGTGAGCTGCGGCCGTGTGATTGGTTGATTAGCTATTTGTGTTAACAAGCAACTGAACACCTAATAAAGTGATTGTATATCTGGTATACAGTCAATGACTGTGTATATCATATGTATTACATATACAGTCAATGAATGTATATATAATATACTCATATATATATATATATATATATATATATGTGTGTGTGTGTGTGTGTGTGTGTGTGTGTGTGTGTGTGTGTGTGTGTGTGTGTGTATAATATAAACAGTCATATAAACAGTCAGTGCATGTACGTATCATGTATATCACATGTACAGTGAATGAGTGTATATATTATGTTTATCAGATATACATGCAGTGAGTGTACATATTTGGTATATTATACATGCAAAAGATCTCGAGGGGAACTGGAGCTGCTGCTTTTGTTAGTCAGCTGCTTGTTAATTTATCCATAGTTCTCTTGTGAGTGTCTGTTCAGTGCAGTCTGCTGAAGGCATCTTCCACACTAACCTTACTAATATTACTGATATTGAAGCATCAGCGCTGCGTTCTGCTTGTAAATGATACGTCAGACTCGACAAACTTCAGTGATAAACAAATTCATGGCATTGCTGGAGTTGGAAACAATTGGATCTGATAGGAGGGCCATCAGTGAAATGTCTTACCATTTAAAAGCTGTATTTGAAAAGACTGCAGTCACAGAGTCACAGCAACAGCGCCCTGCGGCTGGGCTTCAGCCTGGACCTGTAGATGTTTAAGTTTTTGTGCAACTTCTCCTTTTTAAGCTTCTTACTCTTCTATTCATTTTTTTGCTTTTGAGCACTTTTAGTGATAAAGCACATGCTGTAATTTTATGAAATAAAACATCTGTGACCCTTAATACTATACAGTTTTCTTTGACTGCAATACAGATGTAACACCACATATGTAGCCAGCAGTTACGAGTTAATGGAGCGTTTTAGGCACACAGACAAGAGCAGATTTAGAGATCCTCGCCTGGAAGAATTGCTTTTCACTGAACTTAAAAGTGAGGCAGTGAAAGGAAACTTCTGAAGTGTGTAAAGAGCTGCCAAAGCCATTTATAACATTTGTGTGGTTTTATGTACCAAAAACAGCCATAATTCATTTTTTACTTTATACAACAAAGTCTTCATCTATTTGGAGAGCAGCTTCGCCAGGCAGAGAACCATTTAAGTATGCCAATGGTTCTTGGCTTGATCATGGTTCTCTATAGAACCACTGTCCTTACTCGAGAACGCTCTAAGAAGCGTATTTTTTAAGAGTGTACTTTTATGTGCCATCAAATTTCGATTTTCTGTCTTTTTTTAAAATTAAGTTTTCCTGAGTCGCCAAAGGGTTGAATTTAATGATGTGATAAAATTTCACTTTTATCTTTGTGGTTTGACTGCGCTCTTCAGTTTTGTGCACAGGCGAGTCCAAAGAACATCTGGACCTAATTGTAGATATGGGCATTGACATGTTGGATACTGAGCTGCATCATTCTGACCAAATTTTTTGAGTTATGTTGGAGCTGTGATTGGTCAGGATGCTCAAAAACAATGAGCTCAATTAAAATTTATCATCTTAGATTAGCCAAAAGTTCTTGTAACTGCCATTATTTAGTCCTGCATTTAACACGGGAATAAAAAAGGTTGTTGAATTTGCAAGATTCGAATGTCCATCAGCTCCAAACAAATGATCAACAACAGATCTCGAGTCTGAATCCTGGCAGTGACCACAGCTCTCTAGCCTGGGGCACTGCGTGATGGAAGGGGGTGGAGGAGGCCAGTGGGAGGGAGTTTGAAATGACTACACTCTTAAAGACGGTTCTTCAAGAGTTCTTTAGTAAATAAAATGGTTCTATTTAGTACCATGAACACTCAAAGAACCCTTTGCGTGATTAAAGGGATATTTGCATGGTGAAATGGTTCTTCAGATTGATGGAGAATGTGCTGTAAAGAGTTCTATATAGAACCTTTCTGAAAACATTCCTGTATGACACCAAAAAGGGTTGTTACAATAGAAGAACAATTTCTGGTTCTATATAGAACCCTTTTCCAAAAACGTCTGTGTAGAACATATTTAGCACATTCTCCATCAGTCTGAAGAACCATTTCACAATGCAATTAATACTTTAATCACGCAAAGGGTTCTTTGAGTGTTCATGGTTCTAAATAGAACCATTTTCTTTACGAAAGAAGCCTTAAAGAACCATCTGGTTTAAGTGTGTAGGAAGAACTTTTAAGTCGTATGGAACCTTTACATGACGTGCAGGTCCTTTAAACTAAAGAAAGGTTCTGCTCACTCATCTGAGTTACCAAAAATGTTTTTTTACCGAACCATCCATTGAAATGTTCTTTAGGGAACCAAAAGTGGTTCTCCAAAGATATCACTTCCAAAGAACACAAAGGATCTTTCCAGCACCTTTATTTTGTTTTACTTCCGTGTTCTAACATATTCAAATTTTTCTGTTTTTCAAATATGCTACTATTATATTAGTCTAATATTATAATATAATACTCGTTTATATACATCAGTTAGTTTCAGCAACGCGAGCTGATTGGTTGAGGTGCTGTTATTTCACCATAACGTCACAGGTTTATCACAAACACTGTATCACTCCACTGAGATGCTGTTGCTAAGCAACGACTCTGACAGTTGTAGGAGACGCTCGAGCCATTTCAACATTTTCACTTCTTACTTTACCACAAACAGAAAACGGACACTGTTAAGACCACATCTGACCGACAGCCGATTTGGTCCGACTCTGAAGACGAGACGACACTAAATTCCCAAACTGCCGTCACCACTGAGCAGCTTTTCAGTCAGCAGCTGTGACAGAAGAACAGCTGAACAACCTGGAATCAGCCAGAAATGAACCCAACACCATTCCCCAAACTAAACGGGCTGTAAGAAGCTTTACAGACCAGCTGGAACAAAACAACATTAATACTGATCTGGACAAACTGACCAAACTGAGCTGAACCTGATATTGGGTCAGTTTTACGGCTCAGTCTGATTTGGTCCGACTCTGAAGATCAGACACGTCTGGCGAATGGTGTTGGGTTCATTTCTGGCTGATTCCAGGTTGTTCAGCTGTTCTTCTGTCACAGCTGCCGACTGAACAGCTGCTCAGTGGTGACGACAGTTTGAGAATTTAGTGTAAGGAGCTGGAGAACGAACTGCCGGCTGAGCAGCGAGTGGGCGGAGCTCGTTACTCTGAACTCCTGCATTATTCTGTGCATTAGTGATCTATGACCTACGAATTCTAACCTATAGTATTAACCCAAGCAGGGACCGAATCCCTTTATACTAGTATAACAGGACGGAAACGTCTGCAGGGTGTGTGAGAGCTTAGAGGAGATATAGGTTTATCCTTCAGTGTGCTGTAAACCCAGTTAATGGCCTTCAGCTTCGAGTGTGTCATTAGAGAAGAATGTAAAGCCTCCATTAGCTTCACTTCCCTCCATTAGCTCATTAATGCTGATAGCAGGGGTGCTAATGACTGATAAGCAGATAAAGCAGGTAAAGCAGGTAAAGCGCTGCTGCCTGAAGACTTCTACCTTAAAGAGAAATTTCACTTTCTACATGATTAAACTGTTCAGACAAAGTCATTCATTGTGGTTTAACGTGAAAGTCAGAATTATTCACAGAAAGTTCCTCCATGAACTGGTTCTGAATTCACTGCCTGATGACTGAGACGCTGTTTTATGAGAGTTTAGAGAACTTCAACTCCATTCATGGTGGAGGGAGACATGCAGGGCGCTGTGCGGCAAAGTAGTCCCCAAAGAAAACTCATTATTCCAGATTTTCCACTGTTTTCCATCATCAACATTCCATATAAGCTCAGAAGACTCGTGTAGGTTCTCTGGTGGTTCTGGATGGTAAATAAAGTGTCTATATCTGTGTTGTAGTCATGGTGACGTCTGGTTCCCATCACCACCACTGTGAAGACGTCTGAACCATCTCACACCAAACCCTCTGAATCTCTCTGTTTACACCTCACACACTGAGTTATGAGGGAATTTATAAAATTTGGTGGAATTCGTCTTAAATTAAACCACAATAAAAATCAAGCTAATAATCAGTGAAGCAACAGAACTTACAAATGATATATATATATCTAATATATAAATGCAAATTCAAACAGATTCGTTGTTCTGGGGTTCAGAATAAAGATTGTGATCTAGTATTTTATTATTTTGATATTTTACCTTCCTTTACTCTGCATTGTTTGGGAAAAAATCCGAGCGATTCCATTGAAGAACCACTGAATAACATTGCAGTGGATGGAGCTCTAAAGGACTATTGTTGTAACTGAGCTGTGGGAGTGTGAAGAGTCTCTTTAAAGATTAAAGAACCTCTACATAATGTAAGGGTTCTCTTAGAATACATCCAAGAACCATTTAGGAAACTTTGTTATTCCATTCTTCTATTACTGTCATATTCAAACATTCTACTTATTCTACACCCTTCAAGAACCCGGGTTCCCAAATGGTTCTTGTTCAGATGTACAGTTCTAACAAAAACCTGTAACTGGTTTAGAACCTTTACAGTATGTACAGGTTCTTTAAGCTTTAAAGTTTCTTCACACCCGTCTCATTTACCAGAACGTCTCTTTAAACAATCGTCTGTTGGAACGTACCTTAGGGAACCAAAAGTGGTTCTCGAATGGAATTGCTTCCAAAGAACACAAAGAACCATTTCTGGCACCTTAGGTGTCTTAGTCTCTGATTTTACTTCAGTCTAATTTAGTATTTTTCCAATATTGAAGCTGCCACAAAATGTTCTTTAAAGTACTTTTGGTTCCCCAAAGAACCATGTTTAAAAAGAGATCTATGAGTGTGAAGAACCCTTTTAAAGGTTTAATGAAGCTTTTCACGTAATGAAGCGATTCCAACCCACTTTAAGGGGCCTTAGTAGAACTTTCACTTTTGGTGGAGGTTCTTTAAACCTCCAAAAGGTTCTTTAAAGTTTAAGGAACCTTCACATAAGGTAAGGTAAGGTAACCCTTACCTTCTCTGAAGGTTCTTTAAACTTCAAAAGAGTTCTTCACCCTTACACATCATTTGTAAAAATGTAGCCATGTAAAGGTGTTTAGGGGCCCAAAATTGGTTCTTGTGTGGCAGTGGTCCTCAGGGTTCCCCCAGGACAGTCCACATGTTTTACTGTACCTCAGAGTTAGGTGGGAGCAAATATGTGGGACGTCTGGGGATGTGTTTGAGAACCACTGTTCTGTGGCATCATGTAAGGAACCTTTATTGGGGGGAGATTCAGTCTGTTGTCATTTTGGCTGTCACGTTATTTGTGTATAAACTGAACTAAAGATGTTTCTGAAAAGCATCTTAACTCCTCATTAATGCAGCCACAAAACTGTGAATTATCCTTCAGCATTTCTGAGTTTGATGGCTGAAAGTCGAGCCTCTTTGTGTTCACACGCCATCCGTCACCACATTCTGTCTGAAATTATACGTGCGCATGACTGTAACTGTATTTATTTCTTGTTGTTTATTCAAACACTTCCATAAACACGTGCGGACAGTTGTATTCATGTTTTGGAGAGGCTAATTGGAGCTTCGTTTGGTTTTAATCTACATTGACAGTTCTGTACAAAACAATTTTTTTTTTTTTTGCTCTCAGCATGCGGTTCATCTACCAATGACCAAATAATAAACAACGAGAAGACAAAGTTTAAAAATTAAAATAAAATAGAAATGGGTGTGAAGCTGGGCGGCGCGAGGCCTGGTAAAATTTTTTAAGTTTTAAAAGTTTTTAAAGTTTTTAAAGTTATGAATCCACTAAAATGACGATGGAGTCCCAGTCGAAATCAGTCTGTTTGGACTTTGATAGCTCAGTCTGTCCTGTTTGTTCGTTATTATTTACAGCGGAACATCTTCATCACTCTGAAATCCCAACAAAACATGGATATTAAGGTCCAGTAAACACAGAAAACCCGCATAATCCATCAGCGGCTGCTCCGATGGGGGGTGGAGCGTGGTGGGCTGGGTGGTCCTGGCAGGCTGAGTGAGGATGTGTATTAGCTGTTGTACTGGCAGGAGCCCGGGCTATAGCTGAAGGGTGGGTGCTGTTTGGGCTTCAGCCTAAGGGGGGCGATACTGGAGCTGCAGGAGTCCCTGTACACGGAGTAAGGGGTGGTCGGGGGCCCGTAGTGGCAGGGGGCAGAGCTCATGGAGGAGCCAATGGAAGAGCTGCCTATGCCGTTCAGGTTGCTGATGTTGTTGATGCCCGCGGTGGGCACGGCGGACACCGCAGAGTGTGCCATACCCGACGCCATGGTCATGGAGGAGATAGAGCTGGGGGCAGAGAAAACAGACTGGGAGGTCAGGGGGCTCATAGAATTAAAGAAGGGGAAGCTCTTGGTGGACAGGGGGGTGGGCCCCAGGCCCTTATTGGTCCAGTTGTTGTAGGTGTAGGGAGGGTACATGTCTTCGTACGGCTGCACCAGACCGCTGAACTGCGGCAGATAGCCGCTCTTACACAAATCCATCTGCTGATTACGCTCACGCTTCCTCCACTTCGCCCTCCGATTCTTAAACCACACCTGGGGACACATGAGGTTATAGACCATTGAGCTTAATATCATCAGATTATATAACATTATACACCATAGCGCTTAATATACTCTGATTAGTTAACATTACACAATGTTCTCAGAATATATTACCTTACATACCTAATTGTATTGCATTATACACCATTACACTGAATATTCTCAGAGTATATAACATTATATTATACACCATTACACTGAATATTCTCAGAGTATATAACATTATATTATACACCATTACACTGAATATTCTCAGAGTATATAACATTATATTATACACCATTACACTTAATATTTTCAGATTATATTACATTCCATATGATTACATGTAATATCTTTGGATTATATAACATTTTACACCATTACGCATGATATTCTCAGATTATGTAATGTTGTATACCGTTACACTTAATTTACTCAGATTAAATAACATTATATACTATTAGACCCAGTGACCTTATTATTATATAACATTACTTTCCATTATTTTTAATATCCCCAGATTATGAAGCATTACACTTAAAATCTTCAGATAATACAAAACGATATATCATTAGGCTTAATTTTGTCAGATTATATAACATTAAATTTTATATTTTCAGATTAAAGAAGATTACATATTACACGTAATATCTTCAGGTGATTTAACATTATATACATTACACTTAATATCCTCAGATAATACAATATTATTTACCATTACAGTTATTTTCAGATTATATAACACTATCATTACCTTTAATATCCATTGCACTTAATATCCTCAAATCATATCATGTACCATTCGACATAATATCCTCACATTATACAGCATAATGTACTGTTACATTGTGTACCATTATGTACATGACATTGTATATCAATATATACATAATCTTAGAATATATACTATACACTATTTTCAATTGGACTAATTGATTGTAAACAATGTCATTACTAACCCTTAAACCATATGCCTTTACAAATATAGTATTATAGTATTAGACTGTATACCACTGTTTTGAATTAAACTGTATATATATATATATATATATATATATATATATATATATATATATATATATATATATATATCGCTGCTGTTGGAACAAACCTTGTATCTCCATTTTTCAGTTTTTGACATAATTTGAAAATGCTTGTTGTCTTTTCAACTTTTTGTACATTTCATGATAAATGGATTAAAAGAAACGACACAGAATGACTCGTAAAGACGTCTGGTTCCATTGACTTACATTAAAAGTAAAGGATGTTTTTTTGTTCTCCTCTAAAGTTATCATTTTGAAGATACAAGGTTTTAATCTGACAACACCGATTTATATATATGTATATATATATATATATATATATATATATATATTCCATTCAGCTGTATAGCCTGATTATAAACATTACACAAAGTAATTCCATTACCATATATCGTCATTACACTATCATCGTAATATTACACTATTACACTATCATCGTATACTATTTGACCATATACCATTATATGCTATCAGATTATACTCATGTAATCTGTATGCTATAATATAAATTCAGATTACATACCATTTTATGTCATTACATTTAGTAACATTCTGCACTATTATGCTACATCACATTGTACATAATTACAGGTAGGTTAAAATTGTGACTTCAGGATTTAAATAAATAAACAGTGAAAAAAAAAGCTAAAACTGCAAAACTCAGCTGGAAATATGGCCAAACCCCTTAGCTCAGTCTGCACCAGACGTGAAACAGGTAACTGATTAAATTAGAAATGATTTCAGTCCAGATCTGCTGCATTCGGAATTTTCCTCTGTTTGTTTGTTTAACTACAATAATAACATCTTCTGATTTTTTTTCTTTGTATTCATTACTGCAAATAAATAAATAAATAAATATCGGATTAAACTGTAGTCAAAGCTGTTTCCATCCATCCATCCATCCATCCATCCATCCATCCATATTAATGTTAATGAGCAACATTAGCTTCACTGAGTGTAAATAAAAGTGAGGAATTAAATTTTTAAATCGAAAATTTTACATAAATGTAATGTTAAAATATTGAAACTACACTGTGTGTGTGTGTCTCTGTGCATCTGTGTGTGTGCATGTATGTGTATGTATGTCTGTGTTTGTGTGTGTGTCTGTGTGTATGTGTGTTTGTGTGTGTATGTGTGTGTATGTGTGCCTGTGTGTGTGTGTGTGTGTGTGGTTTAAGTTGGAAATTAACCCCACACACACAGCTCCCCTCTAATACACTTATGTGTGCACACACACCGCTCTGCTCGCGCGCATTGCTGCTTGTCCGCAGCCTGCGACTGATAGAAGTTGTTTACATGTTAATGTTAAATGTTTATCCTGATTCTGTAAAAATATTTGTCTGTTCAATATTTAAGTATATATATATATATATATATATATATACAAGCTATAAAAAAGGATATTCAAATTTATATCTAGAATGAAAGTCTAGAAGATGGAAAAGCTACAATGTAACATTCATAGCTATAATTTAATGTAGTAATAATAATAATAATAATAATAATAATAGTGAGGTTGTTGCACTGTACACAGAGAGAGAAACAGAGAGATACAGAGAAGAGAGAGAGAGAGAGACAGACAGACAGCAAGAGGGGGAGAAAGAAAGAGAGAGAGACAGAGAGGGAGAGAGACAGAGAGCAAGAGGGGGGAGAAAGAAAGAGAGACAGAGAGAGAAAGAGAGAGGGAGAGAGAGATAGTGAGAGAGTCAGAGAGAGAGATATAGTGAAAGGGAGACAGAGAGAGAGAGAGAGAGTGAGAGGGAGACAGACAGAGCGAGAGAGAGAAAGAGAGAGACAGACAGACAGACAGAGAGAGGGAGAGAGAGAGAGAGAGAGAGAGGGGGGAGAGAGAGAGGTAGAGAGCAAGGTAGAGAGAGCGAGAGAGAGGGAGGGAGAGAAAGACAGAGAAAGAAAGAGAGAGAGACAGAGAGCAAGAGGGGGGAGAAAGAAAGAGAGAGGCAGAGAGGGAAAGAGAGAGGGAGAGAGAGATAGCGAGAGAGACAGAGAGAGAGAGAGAGAGACAGACAGACAGAGAGAGAGAGAGGGAGACAGACAGACAGAGAGAGGGGGGGGTAGAAAGAAAGGTAGAGAGCGAGAGAGGGAGGGAGAGAAAGACAGAGAAAGAGAGAGACAGAGAGCAAGAGGGGGAGAAAGAAAGAGAGAGACAGAGAGGGAAAGAGAGACAGACAGAGCGAGAGAGAGAGACAGACAGACAGACAGAGAGAGGGGTGGGGACAGGGAGATGGAGACAGAGAGAGGGAGACAGACAGGCAGACAGAGAGAGAGGGTGAGAGGTAGGGAGAGAGAGAGAGAGAGAGAGAGAGAGAGAGAGAGAGACAGAGAGAGACAGACAGACAGAGGTAGCGAGAGAGAGAGGTAGAGAGAGAGAGAGAGAGAGAGAGAGAGAGAGAGAGAGAAAGAGAGAGAGAGAGAGAGAGAAAGAGAGAGAGAGAGGGGTAGAGAGGTAGAGATAGATAGAGTGAGAGAGAGTGACTTAGAGAGAGAGAGAGAGAGAGGTAGTGAGGTAGAGAGAGAGAGAGTTAGAGAGGTATAGAGAGAGAGAGAGAGAGAGAGGTAGAGAGAGGTAGAGAGAGAGGTAGAGAGAGAGAGAGGTAGAGAGGTAGAGAGAGAGAGAGGTAGAGAGGTATAGAGAGAGAGAGAGAGAGAGGTAGAGAGAGGTAGAGAGAGAGGTAGAGAGAGGTAGAGAGAGGGGTAGAGAGAGAGAGAGGTAGAGAGAGGTAGAGAGAGGTAGAGAGAGAGGTAGAGAGAGGGGTAGAGAGAGAGAGAGGTAGAGAGAGGTAGAGAGAGGTAGAGAGAGAGGTAGAGAGGTAGAGAGAGGGGTAGAGAGAGAGAGAGGTAGAGAGAGGTAGAGAGAGGGGTAGAGAGAGAGAGAGGTAGAGAGAGGTAGAGAGAGGTAGAGAGAGAGGTAGAGGGGTAGAGAGAGAGAGAGGTAGAGAGAGGTAGAGAGAGGTAGAGAGAGGGGTAGAGAGAGAGAGAGGTAGAGAGAGGTAGAGAGAGGTAGAGAGAGAGGTAGAGAGGTAGAGAGAGAGGGAGGTAGAGGTAGAGAGAGAGGGAGGTAGAGGTAGAGAGAGAGGTAGAGAGAGAGAGAGAGAGGTAGAGGTAGAGGTAGAGAGAGAGCCTCACCCTGACTCTGGCCTCGGTGAGGTTTGTCCACACCGCTATTTCCTCGCGCGTGCTCATGTCCGGGTAGCGGTTCCGCTGGAAGGTGGCCTCGAGCTCCTGCAGCTGCGCGCTGGTGAAGTGCGTGCGCTGCCTGCGCGCTTTCTTCTGCTTCTGATCTTCAGGAACTCCGCACGCGCGCTCCTTATCTACAGCAAACACGTCAACAGCACAGCAACCGTGAGAACGCGCGATCAGTCGGTATCGATTATTGATTACTTTCTGCTTCCCGTCTGGAGCTCCGCCCCGAATCTGTGATCTATACTCTGCGCTGTGATCAGATCTGCTTAACACGGCTTCACGCGCTAACAAGTCAGTGAGCTGGATTAACTCAGAGCTGCTGTGGCTGAAAGGATCCTTCACTGTTTACACTGTTTATGATCGATTTCGCGAGAGAACTCGGACTTTCTGATATAGGCAGATGATATATGACCACTCAACACTTATCAGAGAGGCGTTTCCTTATCAGAGACATTATTTACTTTTAATAAGCGCTTATAACTTTATTTACTTTCATATCGCGGGCTTATCTGAGACATAATATGATTTATTATTACATTTTTATTAACATTTATCAATTCATTAATAATGTATTGCAGCATTGCTCCAGGGTAAATAATAATCATAGATACTTCTGCATTTGCTTAAACATATTTATTTATTTACACTACAATAATAACTATAATTATTATTATTATTATTATTATTATTATTATTATTATTATTAATAATCCTGTACTTTTGTTTTTTAGCAAATTACTGAATTCTTTATTCGTTATTCATCATTGTTTATTGAAAATCTGCTGTTCAGACATGTCTTAAAGTGTGAAAGTGAAGCCCTGAACTGAGGACACAAAACAAACAAACAAACATATTCCAGCTTGGTAAAAACACCCATGACTGTAACTCAAACTCTGTAGAACTGTTTACACTACTTACACTATTTATGCTATTAACAGTCTTTACACTATTTACACTATTAACAGCTTTTGCACTACTTACACTATTTACGCTAATAACAGCCTTTACACTACTTACACTATTTATGCTATTTACAGCCTTTGCACTACTTGTGCTATTTATGCTATAAACAGCCTTTACACTATTATACTATTAATAGCCTTTGCACTACTTACACTATTTATGCTATTTACAGCCTTTGCACTACTTACACTATTTATGCTATTTACAGCCTTTGCACTACTTACACTATTTATGCTATTAACAGCCTTTATACTACTTACACTATTTATGCTATTTACAGCCTTTGCACTACTTACACTATTTATGCTATTAACAGCCTTTACACTACTTACACTATTTACACTATTAACAGCCTTTGCACTACTTACAATATTTACACTATTTACAGCCTTTACACTACTTACACTATTTACACTATTTACAGCCTTTACACTAATTGAACTATTTGCACTATTTACAGCCTTTACAATACTTACACTATTTACACTATTTACAGCCTTTGCACTACTGACACTATTTATGCTATTTACAGCCTTTACACTACTTACACTATTTATGCTATTTACAGACTTTGGACTACTTACACTATTTACACTATTTACAGCCTTTACACTACTTACACTATTTACACTATTTATAGCCTTTACACTAATTGAACTATTTACACTATTTACAGCCTTTACACTACTTACACTACTTATGCTATTTACAGCCTTTACAGTAATTTAACTATTTATGCTATTAACAGCCTTTACTTTATTTACACCATTAACAGCCTTTATTCTACTTACATTACTTATGCTATTAACAGCCTTTACACTACTTGGAATATTTCTGCTAATAACAGTCTTTACACTACTTACACTATTTATGCTATTAACAGCCTTTATACTACTTACACTATTTATGCTATTTACAGCCTTTGCACTACTTACACTATTTATGCTATTTACAGCCTTTATACTACTTACACTATTTATGCTATTTACAGCCTTTGCACTACTTACACTATTTATGCTATTAACAGCCTTTACACTACTTACACTATTTATGCTATTTACAGCCTTTGCACTACTTACACTATTTATGCTATTAACAGCCTTTGCACTACTTACACTATTTATGCTATTAACAGCCTTTGCACTACTTACAATATTTACACTATTTACAGCCTTTACACTACTTACACTATTTACACTATTTATAGCCTTTACACTAATTGAACTATTTACACTATTTACAGCCTTTACAATACTTACACTATTTACACTATTTACAGCCTTTGCACTACTGACACTATTTATGCTATTTACAGCCTTTACACTACTTACACTATTTATGCTAATAACAGCCTTTACACTACTTACTCTATTTATGCTAATAACAGCCTTTACACTACTTACACTATTTACACTATTTACAGCCTTTGCACTACTGACACTATTTATGCTATTTACAGCCTTTACACTACTTACACTATTTATGCTAATAACAGCCTTTACACTACTTACACTATTTATGCTAATAACAGCCTTTACACTACTTACACTATTTATGCTATTAACAGCCTTTTTACTACTTACACTATTTATGCTATAAACAGCCTTTACACTACTTACACTATTTATGCTATTAACAGCCTTTATACTACTTACACTATTTATGCTAATAACAGCCTTACACTACCTACACTATTTATGCTAATAACAGCCTTTACACTACTTACACTATTTATGCTATTAACAGCCTTACACTACTTACACTATTTATGCTATTAACAGCCTTTATACTACTTACACTATTTATGCTATAAACAGCCTTTACACTACTTACACTATTTATGCTAATAACAGCCTTTACACTACTTACACTATTTATGCTATTAACAGCCTTTATACTACTTACACTATTTATGCTATAAACAGCCTTTACACTACTTACACTATTTACACTATTAACAGCCTTTGCACTACTTACACTATTTATGCTAATAACAGCCTTTACACTACTTACACTATTTATGCTATTAACAGCCTTTATACTACTTACACTATTTATGCTATTAACAGCCTTTACACTACTTTCACTATTTATGCTATAAACAGCCTTTACACTACTTACACTATTTATGCTATTTACAGCCTTTGCACTACTTACACTATTTATGCTATTAACAGCCTTTGCACTACTTACACTATTTATGCTATTAACAGCCTTTGCACTACTTACAATATTTACACTATTTACAGCCTTTACACTACTTACACTATTTACACTATTTATAGCCTTTACACTAATTGAACTATTTACACTATTTACAGCCTTTACAATACTTACACTATTTACACTATTTACAGCCTTTGCACTACTGACACTATTTATGCTATTTACAGCCTTTACACTACTTACACTATTTATGCTAATAACAGCCTTTACAATACTTACACTATTTACGCTATTTACAGCCTTTGCACTACTGACACTATTTATGCTATTTACAGCCTTTACACTACTTACACTATTTATGCTATTAACAGCCTTTACACTACTTACACTATTTATGCTATTAACAGCCTTTACTTTATTTACACCATTAACAGCCTTTATTCTACTTACATTACTTATGCTATTAACAGCCTTTACACTACTTGGACTATTTCTGCTAATAACAGTCTTTACACTACTTACACTATTTATGCTATTAACAGCCTTTATACTACTTACACTATTTATGCTATTTACAGCCTTTGCACTACTTACACTATTTATGCTATTTACAGCCTTTATACTACTTACACTATTTATGCTATTTACAGCCTTTGCACTACTTACACTATTTATGCTATTAACAGCCTTTACACTACTTACACTATTTATGCTATTTACAGCCTTTGCACTACTTACACTATTTATGCTATTAACAGCCTTTGCACTACTTACACTATTTATGCTATTAACAGCCTTTGCACTACTTACAATATTTACACTATTTACAGCCTTTACACTACTTACACTATTTACACTATTTATAGCCTTTACACTAATTGAACTATTTACACTATTTACAGCCTTTACAATACTTACACTATTTACACTATTTACAGCCTTTGCACTACTGACACTATTTATGCTATTTACAGCCTTTACACTACTTACACTATTTATGCTAATAACAGCCTTTACACTACTTACTCTATTTATGCTAATAACAGCCTTTACACTACTTACACTATTTACACTATTTACAGCCTTTGCACTACTGACACTATTTATGCTATTTACAGCCTTTACACTACTTACACTATTTATGCTAATAACAGCCTTTACACTACTTACACTATTTATGCTAATAACAGCCTTTACACTACTTACACTATTTATGCTATTAACAGCCTTTTTACTACTTACACTATTTATGCTATAAACAGCCTTTACACTACTTACACTATTTATGCTATTAACAGCCTTTATACTACTTACACTATTTATGCTAATAACAGCCTTACACTACCTACACTATTTATGCTAATAACAGCCTTTACACTACTTACACTATTTATGCTATTAACAGCCTTACACTACTTACACTATTTATGCTATTAACAGCCTTTATACTACTTACACTATTTATGCTATAAACAGCCTTTACACTACTTACACTATTTATGCTAATAACAGCCTTTACACTACTTACACTATTTATGCTATTAACAGCCTTTATACTACTTACACTATTTATGCTATAAACAGCCTTTACACTACTTACACTATTTACACTATTAACAGCCTTTGCACTACTTACACTATTTATGCTAATAACAGCCTTTACACTACTTACACTATTTATGCTATTAACAGCCTTTATACTACTTACACTATTTATGCTATTAACAGCCTTTACACTACTTTCACTATTTATGCTATAAACAGCCTTTACACTACTTACACTATTTATGCTATTTACAGCCTTTGCACTACTTACACTATTTATGCTATTAACAGCCTTTGCACTACTTACACTATTTATGCTATTAACAGCCTTTGCACTACTTACAATATTTACACTATTTACAGACTTTACACTACTTACACTATTTACACTATTTATAGCCTTTACACTAATTGAACTATTTACACTATTTACAGCCTTTACAATACTTACACTATTTACACTATTTACAGCCTTTGCACTACTGACACTATTTATGCTATTTACAGCCTTTACACTACTTACACTATTTATGCTAATAACAGCCTTTACAATACTTACACTATTTACGCTATTTACAGCCTTTGCACTACTGACACTATTTATGCTATTTACAGCCTTTACACTACTTACACTATTTATGCTATTAACAGCCTTTACACTACTTACACTATTTATGCTATTAACAGCCTTTACTTTATTTACACCATTAACAGCCTTTATTCTACTTACATTACTTATGCTATTAACAGCCTTTACACTACTTGGACTATTTCTGCTAATAACAGTCTTTACACTACTTACACTATTTATGCTATTAACAGCCTTTATACTACTTACACTATTTATGCTATTTACAGCCTTTGCACTACTTACACTATTTATGCTATTTACAGCCTTTATACTACTTACACTATTTATGCTATTTACAGCCTTTGCACTACTTACACTATTTATGCTATTAACAGCCTTTACACTACTTACACTATTTATGCTATTTACAGCCTTTGCACTACTTACACTATTTATGCTATTAACAGCCTTTGCACTACTTACACTATTTATGCTATTAACAGCCTTTGCACTACTTACAATATTTACACTATTTACAGCCTTTACACTACTTACACTATTTACACTATTTATAGCCTTTACACTAATTGAACTATTTACACTATTTACAGCCTTTACAATACTTACACTATTTACACTATTTACAGCCTTTGCACTACTGACACTATTTATGCTATTTACAGCCTTTACACTACTTACACTATTTATGCTAATAACAGCCTTTACACTACTTACACTATTTATGCTAATAACAGCCTTTACACTACTTACTCTATTTATGCTAATAACAGCCTTTGCACTACTTACACTATGCTATTAACAGCCTTTGCACTACATACACTATTTATGCTAATAACAGCATTTGCTCTACTTACACTATGCTATTAAAAGCCTTTGCACTACTTACACTATTTATGCTAATAACAGCCTTTACACTACTTACACTATTTATGCTAATAACAGCCTTTACACTACTTACACTATTTATGCTATTAACAGCCTTTATACTACTTACACTATTTATGCTATAAACAGCCTTTACACTACTTACACTATTTATGCTATTAACAGCCTTTACACTACTTACACTATTTATGCTATTAACAGCCTTTATACTACTTACACTATTTATGCTAATAACAGCCTTACACTACTTACACTATTTATGCTAATAACAGCCTTTACACTACTTACACTATTTATGCTATTAACAGCCTTACACTACTTACACTATTTATGCTATTAACAGCCTTTTTACTACTTACACTATTTATGCTATAAACAGCCTTTACACTACTTACACTATTTATGCTAATAACAGCCTTTACACTACTTACACTATTTATGCTATTAACAGCCTTTATACTACTTACACTATTTATGCTATAAACAGCCTTTACACTACTTACACTATTTATGCTATTAACAGCCTTTACACTACTTTCACTATTTATGCTATAAACAGCCTTTACACTACTTACACTATTTATGCTAATAACAGCCTTTACACTACTTACACTATTTATGCTATTAACAGCCTTTATACTACTTACACTATTTATGCTATAAACAGCCTTAACACTACTTACACTATTTATGCTAATAACAGCCTTTACACCACTTACACTATTTATGCTATAAACAGCCTTTACACTACTTACACTATTTATGCTAATAACAGCCTTTACACTACTTACACTATTTATGCTATTTACAGCCTTTACACTACTTACACTATTTATGCTATTAACAGCCTTTACACTACTTACACTATTTACACTATTAACAGCCTTTGCACTACTTACACTATTTACACTATTTACAGCCTTTACACTACTTACACTATTTACACTATTTACAGCCTTTACACTACTTACACTATTTACAGCCTTTACACTACTTACACTATTTACACTATTTACAGCCTTTACACTACTTACACTATTTACACTATTTACAGCTTTTACACTACTTACACTATTTATGCTATTAACAGCCTTTGCACTACTTACACTATTTACAGCCTTTACACTACTTACACTATTTACAGCCTTTACACTACTTACACTATTTACACTATTTACAGCTTTTACACTACTTACACTATTTATGCTATTAACAGCCTTTGCATGACTTACACTGTTTATGCTAATAACAATAGTTATACTGTTGACTTGCTTCATTACATTCTTTATACCATTAATACTATTAGCAATACTACACTACATTACTATTACACTCTTTACACTGTTTACAACCTTCACAGTATTTACACTATTTGCACTTTTTACAGTTTTGATCATTTCATACTATTAACAGCATTTACACTATTTACATTACACAATTTGCAGCATTTAAACACTGTTTACTCTGTATAGGGTTTTACACTCTTTACACTGTGAAACTACCAATATTTGCTTCATCACACTATTTGTGAAATTTACACTTTTCGGTAACTAGAGTGAGGTAGTGATCAGTAGTGTATTATCACCACAGGTGAGTTATAAGGGTGTTATAAATGTATCATTAGTGTGTCATCAGTGTGAATGTATCATACTGAAAGCAAGATATCATGTGTCCTTTAGTGCCCACACAGAGTTACTGAATTATTTGGAGTGTGTTTGTGTGTGTGTGTGTGTGTGTGTGTGTGTGTGTGTGTGTGTGTGTGTGTGTGTGTGTGTGTGTGTGTATACCTGTGGTCTCGGTATCTGTTGATTCACTGCTGGACTGCTCCGGTTCCCGTGTGTGTTGTGTGGTTTGTGTGTTCCTCTGTAAGTGGAACGTTGACTCCATCTCCCGAGCTGCTGGAGCACGGCTGCGCTCCGAATCCATCCTAAACAAACACGCAGAAGGGTTATTAACATTAGCACGATCACTGCAGTACTTCATCAGCATGACTGCAGTACTTCATCAGCACGACGCACAACACCTACTGATGGAAGTCCTAAACAAGCTCAGGGATATTAACATTAACACTACAATAATACACTAATTATTGTATTAACATTAGATGGAGCTCGGCTGTGTTCCAAATATATCCTAAACAAACACAGTTAGGGTTATTAACGTTGCCCCCAAAAGACTACACTAACACTAACTCCTATTCTATTCCGGTGGAGTCCGGCTGTGTTCCAAATCTGTCCTGAACAAACACAGTTAGAGCTACTAACGTTAACACTAACATTGCACTACCAGACCAACACTCAAACAAACACTTCACTACTGCACTAACATGTGCTGAGGAAGCTCGGCTGTGCTCCAAATACATCTTCAAAGTATGCAGAGTTACTGTTAACCCTTAAACCCTAAACTCTCAATTTGTCCCAAACAAATACCCCTTAACCCTAATCCCTCACCCACAATCCAACACTAACCCCAGCCCAAAACCCAATTTACCATCGTAACGCATACTGTCCCGATGTTCTCCAACAAATGTTCTGCAACAAACACCCAATCACGTTGTGTTGATGTGTGGTTGCTGACCCTAACCCTAACCCGTTGCCAGTGTTCTAGATTGTTCTTGTTCATTTACATTGTTCTGTTTATATATACTTGAGAATGTCCTCGCTCATCCACATTGTTCTGGATTGCTCCAGTGTTCTCCTCCGTTTACTGTGTTCTAGAATGTTCTCCTCTTAATTCACACAGTCCTGGAATGTTTTTCACCATTAACACTGTTCTAGAACATTTCCCTCCATGCACAGTTCTATAATGTTCTCCTGCATTTGCGGTTTTCTAAAAAATTCTCCTCTATTTTCATTCCGTTTACACTGTTTGTGGAACGCTCTCCTCTTTTCATAGAGTTTGAGAATGTTCTCCTCCATTCACTCAGTCCTGGAATGTTCTTCTCTTTTTCACTGTTCTAGAATGTTCCCCTCCATCCCCAGTTCTCTAATGTTCTTCTACATTCATACTGCACTGGAATATTCTCCGCTATTGTCATTCCGCTGACCCTGCTCTTCTCCTTTCACAGTGTTCTAGAATGTTCTCCTCCACTCATACCGTTTTAAAATGTTCTGCTCCTTCAGTGTTCTAGAACGTTCCTCTCCATTCATACTGTTTAGGAATGTTCTGCTCCCTTCAGTGTTCTAGAATGTTCTCCTCCATTTGTGCCGAATTTGGAATGTTCTGCTCCCTTCAAGTGTTCTAGAATGTTCCTCTCCTTTCATACTGTTTAGGAATGTTCTGCTCCCTTCAGTGTTCTAGAATGTTCCTCTCCATTCATACCGTATAGGAATGTTCTAGAACGTTCCTCTCCATTCGTGCTGATTTTGGATGTTGTCTCTTGGATGTTTAGGAATGTTCTAGAACGTTCCTCTCCATTCGTGCTGATTTTGGATGTTCTCTCTTGTCCGCACTGAAGAAGCTGAAGTATTTTAAACCTCGCGTCGATGTTAAATGTCGGTTTTATTAACCTAAACTAAAATTTTGCTTCGTGTCGTTTGTGTTTATTTGGGGTGAATGAATCCAGTTTTCTTGGTTTTTCTTGCATGAAATATTTTTTTCCGTATTTTATTTCGGTCTTTCAGTTTCGGACGCTCTCTTCCATTCACACTGGCTCAGTTTCTAGTCCAACTCTAACAAAAACCCACCACCAACTCTAAACCTCCATCTGAGGTTCTGCTGCAGGACCACTTCCGTTTCAGCCTCCACCACCCACGGCCCCTTTGGTGTTTCTCAGCAGCTTCTCTCTCTGCAGCTTGTGGCTGTGGAGTTAAAGAGGTCCTCTGTCTCGCGCTGAGTTTTGGCCGAGCCACGACGGAACCCTAAAACAGTAAATGTGCGCAAACATCTTCCTGCGCACTGAGAATTCTGCGCTAATGCTTCATGTTATTTATAACAACTGCGCCATTCATTCCGAGCTATTTTACCCGGCGGAAGGATCTTTTATTGCTGTTATTATCAGTACCTCGTTGAGTTATTCACTGCACTTTGGCGCATTTATTCAGATCTTCTTCTACTCCGGAAAAAACAGGTTTTACCGCCAAACCTGCGTCACTCCGCTGACAAAGCCCGCTGAAAAGTGACCGCAGTGGACTCTGAGCTGCTGCTAACCATCAACCATCCCTAAACAAATACAACTTCAGGAGAGACAACATTTCGGTTCCCTCTTCTTCTCTGTGCTTTACTCAGATGCAGTACAGGGTAGGTCCAGTCCCGAACCTGTCGTAGTCGCTAATTACCATGTGGAACTACTTCTTTCAGCGGAGGAAGCTGCCCACGATATAACCAGTGTTTGGTGCGTCTTTGCTGTCCGTTCTTCCTTTGGTATAAATGCGCCACAGTCTTAAAAAGACGGTTCTTCAGTTGTTCTTTAGTAAAAGCAGTGTTCTGTATAGAACCAAGAACTCTCAAAGAACTCTGCGCGCTTTAAAGGTCCTGCTGTTGTTAAGATGTGAAGCTTGTAGCAGCAGAAGAGCGTTTTTGGTGCTACCTAGAACCAAAAACACCATTTGAGCATGAGCATGTTACTACATGTTTACTGAAGAACCTCGAAGAAAAGTCTTTCTAAAGGGTGTAGAACACCTGACGGTGGGCGCTGTGGTGCAGATCGTGGCAGTAGATCATCACCACCGCCTGTTTTCGCACCACACGTTTAAAAGGATGCGAGATAGAAAAGTGAAGACGCCTCGAGCTTCGGTCTAAAGGCGTTTTACACCGGGCAGTTTCTTCCGCCAGAAAAACTAGTTCCGACCCAACTGGCTTATCAGCTGTGACATCTGCAGCGCTTTAGCAGATTAAGGGGCGCTCAAGAAGACCCCTGGTCAGATGCTCTCAAAGCGCTTGTTTGCGTTTTTCTCAGCAGAAAAAAACATAAAATTTAACTTTTTATAATTTATTCTGTTTTTTTTTCTCATCTACTTTGGTCACGTGTAAAAATTCGGCACGTTGATTCATAAACTCACTTTAATAGACGATTCTTAAAAGGTTCTTTAGTACACAGAGTTCTTTTTGGAATGCAGAACCACTTCATCGGATGGTTCTTCAGATTGATGGAGAACTTAGCTCTGAGCAGAACCCTTCTGACACGGTTCTATACAGCACCAAAAAGGACCTGCTCCTGCTACGATGTCAGGCTTGTATGCAACATGTTCTCCATCAGCCTGAAGAACCATTCCACCCTGCTTATAACGCTAGGCAGGACTCCGGGTTCTAGATCATACAAACGTTCTAAGAGCTGATGTTTTTGGGAAAGTAGCGCATTTCAGACGCGAGGGCCGTTCAGTGAGCTTTACACACAGAATCAAAAGAAACATCAAAGGGGAACATAAAGACAAAAGTGCTTGAGGCTGAAAAAAAACAAAGATATATTTTTAAAAACGTAAATAAACGAAAGCGCGAAATAGAAGAGAAATTTAAAAAGGAAATTTTAATGAAATGTCACAAACGCCCACCTTCAACAAATCAACAATTTGCGGCCGCTCAGCGCGCGCTTAGCGGGTTATCTGTAAAATCAGGCGTTAAAATTTCTGTGTTTTAACGGAAAAGCCAGTGAAGCGGCTGATATTTTTGAGTTCAATCAACTTCAAACGCCACATTTACAGAACTTTGTTCCGTTGACTTACACTGAGAAGTTCAGTTCGCTGGACATTTTACAGAGCCTACAGCGAGCTGGACAGGGTAGTGGTAAGACGTGGTCCCTCATTAAGAGAAATTAATGACGGTTTTTTTTGGGGGGGTTAAGTTTAGTCAGAAGATTAGACTTAATCCGTTTCCTGAAACGAATTCATCTATACGGACTTAAACCCGGTCAAAGATGAGCTGAACGGACAAAGTGTAGCAACACGTCACAAAACCCTCGACCATCACTTTTAAGGCGTTATTCACTGAACTGAAGTTGTGATGACCATTCGTTGACCATTGGAATGACCACGGCGAATCTTCAGAGGTTGATCCGGCTTAATGCGGTGAGAAATGACTGAGCTGGGTTTACTCGAGATAAATGAACACGTCTTAATGAGCGATGGTTTCGACGCGTGGCGTTTCCTGGGCTGAACGGCTGGGCAGTTTGAGTCGTTAAGTTGTAAACAAATGTTCACGGTTGGGTCTTCTGGTCAAGTGCGTTTCGCCTGCACGTGACTTGAGATCTAATGACCAGACGTCGCTCAAACCGCTGGTCATTTCTGTCCTGCCCTGCTGGCTAAAACAACTTTTCGGTCAGACCGGTCAGGTTGGACCACGTGCTTGGCTCTCGGGCTGAAATCCTGGTCCACGCGATTTATTTGAGTTGCATTAAAACCAGTTCGATTGTTTGTTGCTGCGTGAGGTCATTTTAGGCTGAACTGACCAACCGCGCGGTCCTGCGTCATGCTTAAACCTTTACAGCGCACTATAGCAGGAAAAACCGTCGACCTTTGTGCTCAGCGCCCACCAGGGAGCGCCACACGTCATCCACAGCTGACCAATCAATATCCAGCATGGCCAGGCTGTGTCCAAAACCTCTAAGCACGGCAGTGTGCGGTTTTGGACGCGGCCCTCACTTCAGAAACATCGCCTGCACGCTCCGTTTGTCGCTGTATGCGTCGGTTTAACGCGCGTATCGGTGCTCCAGGGGTTTAGCGTCCTACCTACTCGCCCTCCAGATGCACGGATGAAGCTCCTCAGAAGCGCGTCCTTCAGCGCTGCGCTCGAATGTGTCCTAAATGGTCAGCACTTGATAGACATCCCAGAGCATATGGGGGCTCCAGGCATCCCACCCTAACGATATTATTTCACTAAAAATAACAAGCACTAGATGGGAAACCAGGCGTGAACACATCCGAGCCGGTTTGCACTGCGCGCTGAGTAATTAGGAGTCAGTGAGAGCTTAATTGGGTTTATACGTCACGTCTGCGCGCTCAGTCGTTTCGTTTGTGATTCTAATCGTCAGCAATGTCCTCAAAACCCAATGTCCTATTTTTCTCACTGCTCGCGCAGCGGACGGCGACAAGGGCGCGCGCTCGAGAGGCCGCTCGAGCGCCTGGTGAGCTGCTTGTACAGGCGAGGTAAAAAATAAAACCAACAAACAGCGAATCGGTGCCTGCGTGAAGGTCACGCAACGGCTTTAATACTGACCATCGTAAATATCAGTGTTATGACGCGGTCATGGTCAACATCGTCAAAGGCCGCAGCTCTAAGCATCACCAGCAACACTGCCGCCGTAAATATTTACACTTTACACTTTTACACTTTACACTTTTACACTTTACACTAGTGGCTATGAAACCGCGCCGCCTTTTTATTCATCCATATTTCTTTGTGATGATGTCGTCACTCACGTCCTGGCGCGTGACCCTGGGTCGGTTCTCTGGTCTACTGGTTCACGTAGCATTTGCGTGTGTTCGCGTTCTGAGTTTTGCTCGCGCGGCTGTTATTTACTGTTTCTGAAATGTAAAATTTTCGATTTTTGCACGTGACATTCGTTTTTTTTGTTGTTGTTTTTTTTTTTGCGTCACCTACAAATCAGAATAGAGGAAATGACAGGGAGATAGAACGCAGCTCAGGTTTAAGATCCTTAGGCTTAAAATACACAATCGCTTTAATTAACTCGCGTTAATAATTATTAATAATTAATAACAAACCGTCGTTTAATTTAATAATCGCGTGTGCGGTGCAGGCTGGCGCGTGTAAACTCAGCACCACGTTTTATTCGATTTCAGGTATTTGTTTGTTTGTTTTTTGTAAGGGCGCGTGCGCTCTCGCTGGATTACACGCTATACCTAAAATGACTATTTATTAAATCACTATATTTATACAGTAAGAATATGTTCTATATGTTGTGCAGATTTATGGGGATTTAGTCTGCAGTTGTTCGTCTTTTAGACACGAAAACGCGCTTCATTAATTTTTTTTTTTTAATTTTGCAACCTCGTTTTTGAAATTTTATCGTATGAATATTAATATATAATATTAATATTAATATGAATGATATAAATGATGAATTGAGGGCGGAGATGTGTGAGCGACTGCGGTCCCGAACCTTTTTAACTGTGTGCGCGCGTCACTGGGTCCCGTCTGGGGTTAAAAGCCAATTTTGCGATTTTTTTCACGTTTTTATAAAGAAGCGCTTTTTTTATTATAGTATAAAATCTCGCTGGCCTTTTAGTGAAGTGACCTCAGGTCATCGTGAATGAGTCTGTGGTGGATTCCGCCCAGCCCCGGTGGCCTTGAAGCGCGCTCATGTTGTTTTTCCCCGCAGTCCGCGCGACTCGGCGAGCACGGCTGTCTAACTGAACTGCAGCGTCCGCGTTCACGGTCCCGCAGAGAAGAGCTCTGGACACGCGGTCTGACCTGGAAGAGCGCGCGGGGTGAATCCGCTGTAACCTGGTAAAGCGCCGTCGAAGCCGCGAGCCGCAGGGATTGGAGAGGCGAGCGCGCGCTGGTTTAATCTGACGGTATTCCGGCTTTAATACCAGCGGAGGCTCCGGGCTTCAGCGCTGCTGGACGCTGCTGGACGCTGCTGGACAGTAGAAACGTGTTTTACTCTCCGCTCCAGCGGCAATTCCCAACAATTCCCACCAATTTCATTCCTGACGAATTCCATTTGTGTTGGAATTAAAATTCTATTAAATTCAATATGCGGCGTTTTGGGGGTAAATACTGATTGGGGGTGGGTTCTGCTGCGGTTCTTTAGGGCACGACTTCATCTGGTTTTAAAAAGCGTCCGACACTTTTATTTTAAATAATAATAATAATAATATTAATAATAATAATAATGAGGACAAACTCTGTTGACTGTCACTATTAACATAATGGATTATGAGCCGTTATAACGCTCTCAAATTGATGCGTTTGTACAGTAACACTACAGAGATACTCTGCGCATTAAACCGCAGAAAAACGGCTCGTGCGCCAGATCAAAGCCTCAGTCTGGGTTTTTTTTTTCTAATTCATTTATGATTTTTTTAAATCATTTTGATCATTTTTTTCCCGTGTTTATTTTTTTTATATATATTATATTTTATTTTATTGTGTTTTATTTTGTATTTTATATTTTTTCTAGTATTTATTATTTTTTATTATTATTTGTTGTTGTTGTCATTTTTCTGTAACTTTATTTTAAAGGTCTTTGCAAGAACCTGAGACCCCCCTCCCCCGTCCCCCCGCCGCCCCCCTCCCGGGGTCAGTAGGGGAAACATAGCGAAGCACGAGCTCGTGATTAACCCAAAGTTTAAAAAATTATAGATCGGTTTATTTTGACTTTTTGAGGTTTTAGCGGAGGAAACAAACGGGAATCCGCCCGCGTGCGTTTCTATGTGTTTGTCATCTATTTATTTATCCGGGCTGTTTACGTCATTTATGTATATTATAATCACGGGTTGTTCGCAGAGCCTCTCCGTCAAAAATTTCGACGGAAAATTTTTTTTTTTTTTTCGACATAAAACCGAACGGGCGCTCGCGGCCCGAGTGCTTCCCGCAGTGCAGCGCTGCTCGGCTTTAGTCTTAGTACAGAGCCGCCTTCAGAGCTCGGAGCTGAGGCAGACGCAGCTGGTCGACTTCACAAAGCGCCTCAACTCAAACATCTGAAAGTCGTGCCGAGACGCAGAAACGCGGGGGGATTCCCGTGGACGAGCAAACCCGCGGGAAGCCCGACATTCCCAGGATAACTCGCAGCATATTCCTCCGTCCAGGTTTAGTTCAGTTTTATTTAAGCAGCTTAACAGAATCCGGATCCGGGCCGGACGCGAGCAAACCAGCCAGAACCCCAGAGAGGAACCAGGGCAGGAGAACCCGACCCCGAAATTTACCCGGTTCAAACGGGTCGATCATTTCCGCGTAAATAAAACGTGAGCACGCGTTCATTGCTTATTTCACTCGCCGTCTCTGATCAGCGAAGCTTACAGGGACTCGTGGAAGGGCGTCGCGGCCTGTGCAGTTGTTCCAGATCAGGACGAAACAGCAGGAACATTAAAGAGAAGAAGAACGTTCCACGCTCGCGCGTTCAGCCTGAAACCGAACGCGCTTTGACCGAACGTCGAAATAAATAAAAGTAAAATTTTCCTCCGTCTTTTCTGTGACGGGGTTGTTGCTGAACCCGCGCGCCGCCTCAGCTCTACGGCCGCTTATTATCACTACTTTCATTTTTACGCAGTTCGTGAGAAACACGCTCGCGCAGAAACTCTAACGCGCCCTCGCTTGATCTCCCTTTCGGCCGCGAATCAACGTCGAGGCTTCGGCCTGCTCGTCCTCGGCGCGCGAGCCGTGCATCTGACACCACGAGATAAATGAGTGAAGGCTTTTAGCGCGCGCACGCCTCTAAGGCTGCCCTCGCCGACGTCTCGCGGACCCGTTTTTAAACACGCTGCTTTCTCACGCGCGGCCGGCCGTAAAGCCTGGTCTGTGTTATGTTTTTATTTTGTTGTGTTTCGGTGTAAACCGACGGTTTAAGTCCAGGAACGTGAGGTCAAAGATCAAAGCCCGCCCAGATCTGCTCACAGGGTCTTCTAAGTCGTGATGGATTCTCGCGACCTTTCCTTTATCTTCGTGGTTTATTTGTGCTAATAAATCTCCAGACTATCACTGCAGCGCGCGCATACACACACACACACGGACACACACACCGCTCACAACTGCAGAACAATTCCCCCAGATTTCTCTAAGTTCAGTCTTTACTTTGACCGCAGTTTAATTTAGCGCTTATTATTTATTTGCGCTAAATAAAAAGCGCCGTCGACTCTTCTCCCCTTTCACGGCTGCGCATCAGAGGCTCCACGAGCCAAACGATGAGGCTATGGGTGCCATAACATTATCACACCCACAACTACGGCCCTGACAGCGCTGCCCAAACCCAGTCCTGCTACCCCCTCAGCCCAAACCCAGTCCTGCTACCCCCTCAGCCCAAACCCAGTACAACCCAGTCCTGCTACCCCCTCAGCCCAAAACCCAGTCCTGCTAAACCCTCAGCCCAAACCCAGTCCTGCTACCCCCTCAGTCCAAGCCCAGTCCTGCTAACCCCCCAGTCCAAACCCAGTCCTGCTAAACCCTCAGCCCAAACCCAGTCCTGCTAAACCCTCAGCCCAAACCCAGTCCTCCTAACCCCTCAGCCCAAGCCCAGTACTGCTAAACCCTCAGCCCAAACCCAGTACTGCTAAACCCTCAGCCCAAACCCAGTCCTCCTAACCCCTCAGCCCATACCCAGTCCTGCTAAACCCTCAGCCCAAGCCCAGTCCTCCTAACCCCTCAGCCCAAGCCCAGTCCTCCTAACCCCTCAGCTCAAGCCCAGTACTGCTAACCCCCCAGTCCAAGCCCAGTCCTCCTAACCCCTCAGCCCAAGCCCAGTACTGCTAACCCCCCAGTCCTGCTAAACCCTCAGCCCAAGCCCAGTCCAGCCTGGGTGCTGCGCTGCAGTTCGTCCCCGCGGCCCGTTTGCGGGGACCGGTAGCTGAAGTTAAAGCCTCGTGAAAAGGCTGCGCTGCAGAAACGCAGAACCAAAGCAGAAGAAGGAGAAAACGAGGCGCAAACTCACCGCTCGATTCCTTCAGCCGGACTAAACTGCCCCCATGCAGCTCGCGCGCATGCAGAGCGCAAAATGTAGTGGGCGAAAAAGTGCAGAAAAGTGCAGAAAGCGCGCGCTAGTGTGCCAAATGAGCGCGATAGGTGTGTAAATCTCCCGCAGCGCGCGCGTTCTGTCCGCTTTGGTGGCTGCGCGCGCCTCTCCCGGTTTTTCTTTACGCCGCTTCTCCGGCGTCCGCGTGACGTCACGCGCGCGTCTGAGCGGAAAGGAAAGATGTCCTATAGCAACTGGAGGAAAGAGACGGAGCGAGGAGGCTGTAGGGCGTCGGGGTTGGGGCTACACCTCAGGCCTGGGGTGCGTGTTAAGACTAAAGGCTGCTGGTGGTGGTGGAGGCTGGGCTGGAGTTACTGGTTGGGGTTGGTACTGGTGGTCTCGCGCCAGAAGAGCTTTCAGTAGTTAAGGGCAGAAATGCCATTCGGTTCGGTTCGGTTCGGTTCAGTTCAGTTCAGTTCAGTTCAGTTCAGTTCAGTTCAATTAAATTCAGTTACGTTCACTTCAGTTCAGTTCAGTTCAATTCAATTCAATTCAATTCAATTCAATTCAGTTCAGTTCAGTTCAATTCAATTAAATTCAATTAAATTCAGTTCAGTTCAATTCGATTCGATTCGATTCGATTCAATTCAATTCAATTCAGTTCAGTTCAGTTCAGTTCAGTTCAGTTCAGTGTTTTGCGTGCGTTCCCATTCAGTTCGGGTAAATTTAAGGTGTTTTATTGGGGGTCCAGTTCAAGCGTGTTCTCTTCAGTGTTGTTTATGTAGGTTCTATTTCAGTTTAGTTCAATTTGATTGTTTATATGAGTTCTATTTAAGCTCAGCTCAGTTAAATTTTGTGTATACGGGTTCTACTTCAATCCAATTAAGTTTCATTTCTATGGTTTCTACTTCAGTTCTGTTCAAATCAGTGTTATGTATGTAGGTTCTAGTTCAGTTCAGTTCAATTCCATGTTTTTTTTTAATGGGTTCTGCTTCAGTCCAGTTAAATTTAGTGCTATTTGTATGGGTTCACATTCAGTTCTGTTCAATCCTGTGTTGTTCATACTGGGTTCTATTTCAGTTCCGTTCAATTCGGTGATCTTTATATGGGTTCTATTTCAGTTCTGTTCAAGTCAGTTTTATTTAAATGGGTTCTATTTCAGTTCTGTTCAAGTCAGTTTTATTTAAATGGGTTCTATTTCAGTTCCGTTCAAGTCAGTTTTATTTAAATGGGTTCTATTTCAGTTCTGTTCAAGTCAGTTTTATTTAAATGGGTTCTATTTCAGTTCTGTTCAAGTCAGTTTTATTTAAATGGGTTCTATTTCAGTTCCGTTCAAGTCAGTTTTATTTAAATGGGTTCTATTTCAGTTCCGTTCAAGTCAGTTTTATTTAAATGGGTTCTATTTCAGTTCCGTTCAAGTCAGTTTTATTTAAATGGGTTCTATTTCAGTTCCGTTCAAATCAGTTTTATTTAAATGGGTTCTATTTCAGTTCCGTTCAAATCAGTTTTATTTAAATGGGTTCTATTTCAGTTCCGTTCAAGTCAGTTTTATTTAAATGGGTTCTATTTCAGTTCTGTTCAAGTCAGTTTTATTTAAATGGGTGCTATTTCAGTTCCGTTCAAGTCAGTTTTATTTAAATGGGTTCTATTTCAGTTCCGTTCAAGTCAGTTTTATTTAAATGGGTTCTATTTCAGTTCCGTTCAAGTCAGTTTTATTTAAATGGGTTCTATTTCAGTTCTGTTCAAGTCAGTTTTATTTAAATGGGTTCTATTTCAGTTCTGTTCAAGTCAGTTTTATTTAAATGGGTTCTATTTCAGTTCTGTTCAAGTCAGTTTTATTTAAATGGGTTCTATTTCAGTTCCGTTCAAGTCAGTTTTATTTAAATGGGTTCTATTTCAGTTCTGTTCAAATCAGTTTTATTTAAATGGGTTCTATTTCAGTTCCGTTCAAGTCAGTTTTATTTAAATGGGTTCTATTTCAGTTCCGTTCAAGTCAGTTTTATTTAAATGGGTTCTATTTCAGTTCCGTTCAAGTCAGTTTTATTTAAATGGGTTCTATTTCAGTTCTGTTCAAATCAGTTTTATTTAATTGGGTTCTATTTCAGTTCCGTTCAAGTCAGTTTTATTTAAATGGGTTCTATTTCAGTTCCGTTCAAGTCAGTTTTATTTAAATGGGTTCTATTTCAGTTCTGTTCAAGTCAGTTTTATTTAAATGGGTTCTATTTCAGTTCTGTTCAAATCAGTTTTATTTAAATGGGTTCTATTTCAGTTCCGTTCAAGTCAGTTTTATTTAAATGGGTTCTATTTCAGTTCTGTTCAAGTCAGTTTTATTTAAATGGGTTCTATTTCAGTTCTGTTCAAATCAGTTTTATTTAAATGGGTTCTATTTCAGTTCCGTTCAAGTCAGTTTTATTTAACTGGGTTCTATTTCAGTTCCGTTCAAGTCAGTTTTATTTAAATGGGTTCTATTTCAGTTCTGTTCAATTTAATATTATTTATCCGGGTTCTACTTCAGTTCAGCCCAACTCAGTGTTATCTGTAGGGCTCTGTTTCAGGTCAGTCCAAGTCGGTGCTGCTTACGTGGCTTACAATTCAAAGCTTTTAACACGGGTTCCAGTAAAGCTCGGGTCGGTTCTGCTTTTCCATTAAGCTCAGTCCAGCTCAGTCCAGCTCAGTCCAGCTCAGTTGACCCGCTTTATCTCAAAGCCCGTCTCCAGAGCGCAGGTCGGGCCGAGCGGAGCTCTGTCTGCGCGCGCTGCCTTTAGACAGGACTAATATAAGCTGAACGGTGAAATCCAGCCAAACGCGGGATCCGCACGCGCAGTGAAATACATGATAAAAAGGAAAGAAAGGAAGAGGCAGCTCGCGCAGTTTCGCCTGAATTATAAACAGCCAAGTTGCCCAAATGAGCACGCGGGATGCTTTTTATTCAGACTGCGCTGCGCACTGGTTATTGTTGTTGTTGTTGTTGTTGTTGTTGTTGTTGCTGTTGTTGCTGTTGTTGTTGTTGTTGCTGTTGTTGTTGTTGTTGAATCCTCGTCTATGTAGCGGTCCTTGCGGACAGCAGCGCTCGGGTTTCGCTGTGGTTTCCAGGCCGGGCCGCAGCCGCAGGTTAAGCGGGCTGGACGATATTAGTGCTCGGACTCTTTCAGGTCCGTCTTAAACCCAACTCACCGAATTTAGGCTCGTGCCAGACCTTTCAGCCTTACGTCCTCATAAAAAGCGGAGCGCGGTTTATTGCAGGATTAAGAATCAGCCAATCAACAGCTCAGACCCTCAAACTCCGCCGGCTGTCCTTCTGATCAGCACCGCGCGCGCAAATTATTATTATTATTATTGTTCACCATTATTTTCTCTTTCTGTGTTTTAGGATTGGGGGGGGGCTGCGTGTCCTGTTGGGGTCTGACATTATTTAGGACAACAGCTTTCTAATATTCAGACCTGGGGCTTTTATATCACTTATATCATAAATATTGAGGATTAAAATTATTGCGAATTGAATATTTAAATTTTTTGATGAAGGTCTAATATTAACATTAATTATTAAATTAATATTCATTATTAAAATGGGGTGTTTAAGAAGGGGTGTGGAGTAAATGCTGACCAGCATGGTCAGTCTCTATTATTATTAATGTCATTATATTTACACTATTATTATTATTATTATTATTATTATTATTATTATTATTATTATTATTATTATTATTAAAATGATTGCACGGCGTTGATGGAAATGGAGCATTCCCACTGCCGTTCATGACATTCTCGATGTTTGTGTTTGTTATTTTTCTCGCGTTCAGTAGATTTTTAACAGACTTTGTAAAGTGTTTTCCAGACGACCCATAAATCTTAGCGCCAGGTTTGACTTTGCGTTCCCTGAAATAAATTGGAGGAGTAACAGGAGTAACGGAGCGCTGCTCCAGCGGTGCGTCCTAAACTCTCGCAGAGCCGGTTGGTCAAGCTGAAGATTTACGCAGATACAGCCTGAACTTCACCATGAGGAGTTATAACCGCTGGTGTGACGGAGTTAATTAGGACGCAGGTTTCACCATCCATCATCTAAAAGGACCCGAAACCTCGTCTGAAGAACGTAGAGCCAGAGCTGTAGTTCAGTGTCCTACACAGCAGATACAGCACAGCGAGCTTTGGGCTTGGGCTGGAGCTTTTATGGCCTTGGGCTTGGTGCTATGTGAGAGTTGGATTGGACTTAGGTTTGGTCTGGTGGTTATAACTAGAATAAGGTGGAGTTTGGTAGTTAGACCTGGGCCTGGTTTTGTTCTGATGGATACGCTTAGATTTGGACTGATAGTTGGAATTGAGCTTAGGGTTGAGGTTTGGTACAGTTCTACATCTGGGCTCAGATTTGGTCTGATTTTAGAACTGGGGTTGAGTTCGGTCTGATGGCTCAAACTGGGTTTGGATGCAGTCTGATGGTTTGAACTTGCCTTGGGTTGGAACTGAGCTTAGGTTTGGTCTGATTCTTAGAATTTCAGTTGAATTGGACTGATAGCTGGAATTGGGCTTAAGTTTGATCTGATCATTAGAATTAGGCTTGGGTTTGGTCTGATGTTAGAATTAGGCTTGGCTTTGGTCTGATGTTGGAATTGGGCTAAAATTTGGTCTGATGTTAGAATTAGGCTTGACTTTGGTCTGATGTTGGAATTGGGCTAAAATTTGGTCTGATGTTAGAATTAGGCTTGACTTTGGTATGATGTTGTAATTGGGCTAAAATTTGGTCTGATGTTAGAATTAGGCTTGACTTTGGTCTGATGTTGGAATTGGGCTAAAATTTGGTCTGATGTTAGAATTAGGCTTGACTTTGGTCTGATGTTGGAATTGGGCTAAAATTTGGTCTGATGTTAGAATTAGGCTTGACTTTGGTATGATGTAATTGGGCTAAAATTTGGTCTGATGTTAGAATTAGGCTTGACTTTGGTATGATGATGTAATTGGGCTAAAATTTGGTCTGATGTTAGAATTAGGCTTGACTTTGGTATGATGAATTGGGCTTAAGTGTTCTCTGATGCTTAGAATTTTAGTTGAATTGGACTCATAGTTGGAATTAGGCATAAGTTAGTGTTGAGTTGAACTTTGGTCTGATGTTAGAATTGGGCTTAAGCTTGATCTAATAATTAGTACCAGGCTTGAGTTTGGTCTGATGGTTATAACTGGGCTTGGCTTTGGTCTGATGTTAGAATTGGGCTTGGCTTTGGTCTGATGTTAGAATTGGGCTTAAGCTTGATCTAATAATTAATACCAGGCTTGGGTTTGGTCTGATGGTTATAACTGTGCTTGGCTTTGGTCTGATGTTAGTATTAGGCCTAAGTTTGGTCAGATGGTTGGGTTGGCATTGACGTTCTAGTTGAGTTCTAGTTGAGTTCTAGTTGGAGTTGGAGTTATAAACAGATTTGGGCTTGACTTTGGAATTGGTATTATAGTTAGATTTAGTCTTACTCAGCTTCTCTGTGACTGCTCTGCCTATAGACTCCCACTATTTCAGCAGCGAGACCCACTTACAGGAAAAAATGCCATCATTTATTTCCCCAGTATTGGAGAAACTGCATGTCAACTGATAGCCTGTCAATTCTTTCTGTAAGAGGGGAAAAAAAAACCCCATAAATGCTTAAACTATAAACTTTGTTTTGCCAAAATGCTCCTCAGGGCATCTCAGTTTCTGTCCTTTACTGAAACACAGCTTCATACAATAGATTGTGAAACTCATGTTTTATTTTCAGAAGCAAAATCATAAATAAGCCTTATTGTTAGTCATATGCCAGGTCAGAAACTTGAATAAATGACCTTGGCATTTGTGTTATAGGTTATAACACGAGCAACGAATGATTCATTTGTGCCAGCTATAATTAAGCAGTTAGAGTTAGACTAATGTTGACTAATGCCTCAGGAGATAAGTGCTGGCCTGTAGAGGCAGCAGGGTCATTATTAACATTCGGGTGGTGTCCTCCACAGCCTGCCGTTTATGGTCAACACCCGACAGTCTGACAAACACCAAACACACTTTGCTCAGAATGAGTGTGTGTGTGTGTGTGTGTGTTTGTGAGAGAGAGAGAGATCGTGGGACTACGTGTGTTTATAAGAATGTGTGTGTTTTGTAATCACATATAATGGTGAGAAAAGTCTACATGGGTGCTTTTACTTCAGAGCAGGGAAGATGTTACCGCTGAGCAACTTCACCTGAAAAACATCTGAAAAATGCGAGAGATGGAACAACGCCATTGTTCTGGTCTTCAGCAGGCTTGAGGAGTTTCTACCTGAATCACAGAGCTGTTACTGCAGTAATGATCCCCCAAAAATGCTCAAGTGATTATTCTGAATCACTTTAAGGTTTGGGGTCATTCTACAGGAGCGTCCACTTCTCTGTCTCTCCATACGAGTCACTGGTGTGACCGATCCTCATAATAAAGGAAACACCAGAGACGTTTTTAATGATCAAAGCATTTCACAGAACATCAAACCACACGCTGTCCATCAGGGAACGTCCACTAAAATATGGAATTTAATCCATTTGTGTTTCTGTTTTTTCACAGTGACCTCAGAATAAAGTCGGTCACACCGGTGACGTCAGCTAGAAGCTTCATATGAGATCATGAGCTGAATGAGAAGATCTCTGAGAACTGAGAGACGCAGTGGACTCACCATGAGCTTTTCTCCATAGATCCTCAGAAAACAGGTCAAAGGGGGTCGAGTGACGTCATCGGTGTGACTTTTATTTCAAAATAAGAGACGCGGTAACACCAGAGACACGACCCCTGAGTAACTTTCATTATATAGTTTATAATATTTACTTGGCTTTTGTTTCTTTATGTCATTTAATGTATATATTCCATAGTCATGTAGAGATTATTGTGCATTGCATTGTCTGTTATGTTACTTTTGACCAATGCACTGCTACAAATGCCCAGTCCTTAAAGGGCTTCTTTAAAGAACCATATATGTCATACGGTTCTCTAAGGGCTGCTTAGTGAAGACAGTGGTTCTGTGTAGAACCGTGAACACTCAAAGAACCATTTGCACACTTATAGGGTTCATTGCATGAGGAGACATTCTCCATTAATCTGAAGAACGTATTGTGTCTGTTTCTATATAGAAACTTTTTGAAAAAGGTTCTGTGTGGCATCAAATAGGGATCTGCTGTTGTTATAATGTCAAGCTTGCCACAGTAAAAGAACCCTTTTTGGGTTCTGTATACGCAACCAACACAAAAACCATTTCACCATGCAAGGAACCCTTCAGGTGTTCAAAGTTCTAAATAGAACCACTGTCTTTACTAAAGAACCTGCACTGAACCATTTCTTGGGTGTGGCTCTTCACGCAGACTCAATGAAGCTATCTCATTAGCATACACTGAGTGTCACCTCACCGTGGCTGTGTTAGTTAGTTAGCCAGCACTAACAGTCGTGGGCTGGAGGTTCGGGAACTGGCCCTGTGACCGGAAGGTCGGCGGTTCGATCCCCAGTGCCGACATGACTGAGGTGTCCTTGAGCAAGACACCTAACCCCCAACTGCCCCCCGGGTGCTGTGGATTGGACTGCCCACCGCTCTGGGCAAGTGTGCTCACTGCCCCCTAGAGTGTGTGTTCACTAGTGTGTATGTGGTGTTTCACTTCATGGATGGGTTAAATGCAGAGGTGGAATTTCCCCGTTTGTGGGATTAAAGAAGTATCACTTAACTTATCATGCACCACTCCAGATGCCCAGTCTTACACAGTGTGATACTGTAAAATAATAAATCAGTATTTACTAGAAAAATCCTGTAAATTTACAGCAGTTTCTTAGAAACTTACTTCCTCTGTGTAGAATTGACTTCACTGTACTCAAATAATAATGTCACAGGAAAAATGTGCTCAGGTACTATAAAGAGCACTAACACGACACTCTGCGCCAAATGGTTCTGTACAGTACTGAGAAAGGGTTCTCTAACCCAAAACAACAGTACTGCTATACAGAGCCATTTTTAATACAGTTCTTTAAAGAACCACATACGGCTTTTCTTTTTTAATCCACACACTTTTTAAAAAGACGGGTTGTTTAGTAAAAACAGCAGTTCCTTACAGAACCGTGAACATTCAAAGAACCATTTGTATGCTTAAAGGGTTCTGCACATGGTGAGGTGTTCTTAAGCTAGATGGAGAAAGCGTTGTATCTGGATCTATACGTTGGAAACGGTTCTGTGTAGCATCAGAAATTGTGGTGCTAATGTTATGATGTCAAGCTTGTCACAATACTAGACCCCTTTTTGGTGCTATAAAGAACCATATAGAACACATTCGAAATCAATATGTAGACAATTTGACCCTTTATGCATGCACATGGTTCTTTCAGTGTTCATAGTTCTACATAGAACCATACATAGAGTGTAGAAAAGAACAACCTGACCATGCAAAGAACAATCTAAGCATTCAGATGGCTTCTATATAGAGCCATTGTCTTTACTATAGAACCCTTGAAGAACCGTGTTTTGAGTGTAGCTCTTCACCCAGATGCTGAAACGGGGCCGATGTTTGATATGTGAGCTTATTGCGGTAAAAGCAGTTGTTTAGGTCTTGATCCACGGCGGATCCGGTGAATATGCAGTTTATATACTTATTTGTTTTGTCAGTGATGATACTGACGGGAAAATATTTCATAAAGAAACCAGTGATAAACATTTAAAAAAGCAGAAACGAAGCACACGCTCTGTAATCCTTTTCATCTGTTGTTTATTGAGAGGATTTTGTTTAATAACGACTCTTCTTGCCTGATTATCATTCATTATTATCAGTGTTCCTTTCGCATTTCTCCGAACCCGTGTCCTACATTTCGTTGTATTTTATAGCAAAAGCATGCGTGTGACCCCCCTGTAGCTGCCCTCCTGGTCCAGACTGGCCTGCAATGTGAACAGTTTGGGTGAAAATAAAACATGTGGGCCAGAGTCAGAGATGCTTGTGTAACCTCTGACCTCCAAACGACACTCGTTCAGATCTACAGCTTGCTCTCTGTGGACTCACCACCTCATGCGTTGAACCCAATTTCCCAATAATATAAAAAAACCCAAAAATGTAATAGAAATTTCCACTTATCTGGATCAGAAATGTAATAAAACCCAGTAATAACCTGCCTAATAATGTACTACAATGTCGTAACTGATAATGTAATAACATTTTTATTAACAGTGTAATACCTCATTATGTTATTTAGAGTTTAGTACATTTTCAGGCTGACTGTATATAACACACACCTTTAGGGTAAAAAATGGTTCTTCGCTGGTTCTTTTAGCAAAGACAGTGGTTTTATATAGAACCACAAACACTCAAAGCACCATTTGCATGTATGAAACGTTGCATTCTAGATAAACTGACCGAGCTGTTCCCAGTGGTGGTGATGGGAACCAGACGTCTCCCTCTAAAAGCTCCTCACAGAAAGTTCCTACATGAACTGGTTCTGAATTCACTGCCTGATGACTGAGACGCTGTTTCATGAGAGTTTAGAGAACTTCAACTCCATTCATGGTGGAGGGAGACATGCAGGGCGCTGTGCGGCAAAATAGTCCCCAAAGAAAACTCATTATTCCAGATTTTCCACTGTTTTCCATCATCAATATTCCATATAAGCTCAGAAGACTCGTATAGGTTCTCTGGTGGTTCTGGATGGTAAATAAAGTGTCTATATTTGTGTTGTAGTCATGGCGACGCCTGGTTCCCATCAAAACCACTGTGAAGACATCTGGACCACTTCACACCAAACCCTCTGAATCTCTCTGATTACAGCTCACACACTGAGTTATGGAGAAATAGTGCAAAATCTGTGGAATTACACTTTAAGACTTTGTATTATATTATTGTGTTTGACATTTTTTGGCCAAGTGCACAATTTTAGTCAATTTCTGCCCATTCGTATATTTGGGGGAATTTATTACATTATTGGGTTCAGCAGTTTAGCCCCACCCACTCATGCTGAAGTTATAAGGAGTGTTTCAGGCTGGACTTTATAAGAGTTAATAATAATGAATTATGACTGCATGTAGAGCACGAAACAACACACATTGCATAAGTGAGCCTCAGGGGAAAAGAATGAACTGCACCACACGTGTAGGATATGAGCCTTTAAGGTGGAGCAGGATATTTAGATACAAATCTCGTAAATAAGACGCCGCTTTCAGCTCCATCGGTTGGGGTTCTCCGGTTTAATGAGGGAAGCAGTTCGATATTCCAACCAGATATTTTCTCTCTGATTATGATAGTGGGGCATCGGTTTATCTACAGCATAGCAGGCAAGATGGTGGTGATCCGCACTACAGCGACGTCTTTGGGACATAATGCCTGCTACGTGCCCCCCAAACTCCTCCTAGACCCCCTCCCCCTCCCAAAAAATAAATAGGTCTGGACGCTGTTCTGGAACAGCAGTATTCCTGCAGCTCTGTACCTGTTCTCTGTGAGGCTGGGAGCACCAGACTCTGCCCAGTGTGTATGTGTGTGTGTGTGTGTGTGTGTGAGTGATTGATGAGGTCAGCAGTTTGTAGAAAGTCACGTCTCTGAGCCGTGAGCTTACTGACCAAATCCAGTTTCCTCCACTAACTAACAAGCTGCTCTTATTCTTAAGACTGATCACCACAGCATGATTAACGACATTAACTCTCTCTCTCTCTCAGTCTCTCTCTCTCTCAGTCTCTCTCTCTTTTTCTATTTTCTCTCTCTCTCTTTCTCTCTTTCTTTCTCTTTCTTTCTCTCTCTCTGTTTCTCACTATCCCCCTCTCTCTCTGTCTCTCTCTCCCTGTCTGTCTCTCTCTACCCCCTCTATCTATCTCTCTCTCTCTATCCCCCCTCCTTCTCTCTCTCTTTCTCTCTCTCTCTCTCTCTTTCTTTCTCTCTCTCTTTCTATTTTCTCTCTCTCTCCCCCTCTGTCTCTCTCTCACTCTCTCTCTCTCTCTCTCTGTATTTACTCATGTGCATGTATATGTAATGTTCTAGCAGTTGTTTGTAGTGCTGTAGTAAATCTCAGTTCTGCTGAAGCTCAGCAGAAATGGAACAGGTGTGTGTGTGTGTGTGTGTGTGTGTGTGTGTGTGTGTGTGTGTGTTTGTGTGTTTGTCCCTGAAGGTTTCTGTGTGATTTACTGTACAAACACTGCTAGTCTGTAAAATACATATTGAACCAATTTCTTTTTCTCTTTTCTTTGGACAAACGCAGAGACAAAGTGAGTGTGTTACTCTCAGGGCAGCCAGCAGTGGGGGCGATGGGGGAAATAATAGGGATAGGGGTAAGAATAGGAGCCTGAGAGAGAGAGAGAGAGAGAGAGAGAGAGAGAGAGAGATAGAGAGACAGACAGACAGAGAGAGAGAGAGAGACAGAGAGAGACAGAGAGAGAGAGAGAGAGAGAGAGACAGAGAGAGACAGAGAGAGAGAGAGAGAGAGAGAGAGAGAGAGAGAGAGAGACACAGAGAGAGAGAGAGAGAGAGACAGAGAGAGACAGAGAGAGAGAGAGAGAGAGAGAGACAGAGAGAGACAGAGAGAGAGAGAGAGAGAGAGACAGAGAGAGAGAGAGAGAGAGAGAGACAGAGAGAGAGAGAGAGAGAGAGAGACAGAGAGACAGAGAGAGAGAGAGAGAGACAGAGAGAGAGGATAAACTGAGAGAGGCTCTGAGAGGAACTCAGACTCTACTGTGAAGTCTCCGTGTCCACTGCAGGAAGTCCATCCACAGGTCACATAGCTTTGCAGATAAAAATGCTTTATTACTTGTTATACTGAGTTCAGACAGCAGGGCTTTTTAAAAATCTTAACTCCTATTGTGTGACCACACTTCAGCTGCTCACGCTGATCTTACGCATTAGTTACATAGTAGATACTAAATAATTAATAGTAGTTACTGAATAATTCATAGTACATAATAAATGATTTATAGCAGATGCTGAATAATTGATAGAAAACACTGAGTACTTCATGGTAAATACTAAATAATGCATAGTAGATACACAGTAATTCACAGGAGATACAGAATAATTCATAATAATTTATAATAGTTATAAAATACTGAGAAGTTAGATACTGAATAATTCATAGTAGATGCTGAAGACAGACAGACAGACAGACAGACAGATAGATAGATTAAAAAGGCAGTCAGTGTGCTGCTGCTCTTTGCTCAATCATACATCCTGTTGGCTAACACTGCTAGCCTATCACAGCCCCACATTCGTGCTGGGCCCCGCCCACTGTCAGTCTGCAGCTGGACTTCACAAACCTTTTTAATGAATTACAGAACCATATCACATGATACACACACTCTTCTCACACAATACGAGCTGATGTGTACTGTATTATTATGCTGATGTGAATGAGCTGCTGACGGTGCAGAGCGATGATGCCACTCTCTATGTCACCGACGTTCCTCGTGCCAAGCCAGAGACGGGTTCTGCGAGGAGAACGCAAACAGGACACAGTCCTGAAGTGAGCAGCTCTTTCTTCCCGCATGTTCCTGCAGTTACGTGATGACAGGCATGCAGCCACTTCATCCATCCAAAAGGGGCCGGAGACCAAAACTGAGTACTTCAGCCTCAGCATCTGATAACCATCTGTCATCATACGTGTTCTTCATTTATAGAGAGCTTGGGTTACTTTACCTCTTAGTCTGCAGGCTTATTCTTCAGTCATTAACCTTCAGGTGTATTTTCAGTAACTACTATAAATTACTCAGCATTATTCAGTACCTACTGTAAATTATTTAGCATTATTCAGTACCTACTGTAAATTACTCAGCATTATTCAGTACCTACTGTAAATTATTCAGCATTATTCAGTACCTACTGTAAATTATTTAGCATTATTCAGTAATTCATGTAAATTATTCAGCATTATTCAATATTCACTATGTATTATGCAGCATTATTCAGTATCTACTATGAATTATTCATCATTATTTAGTATCTACTATAAATTACTCAGCATTATTCAATATCTACTGTAAATTATTCAGCATTCTTCAGTATCTACTATGAATTGTTCAGCATTATTCAATATCTATTGTACATTATTCAGCATTATTCAGGATCTGCTATAAATTATTTATCATTATTCAGTATCGACTGTAAATTATTGAGCATCTACTATAAATTATTCAATATTTACTATAAATTATGCAGCATTATTCAGAATCTACCATAAATTATTCAGCGTGATTCAGTATCTACTGTAAATTACTCAGCATTATTCAATATCTCCTATGATTTATTCTACATTTTTCAGTATCTACTATGAATTATTCAGCATTATTCAGTATTTACTACGATTTATTCAATTTTTAATTATATACTATGGATTATTCATCATTTGGACTGGCAACCTGTCCAGGCTGTTTTCTGCCTTACTCCCAGTGACCACTGGGATAGGCTCCCTTTTTTGATATATGTAATGAAATTTAACAGAGTTTTTATTATTAAATGTTTTTGGGTTGATTGGCTCGTTCAATTATCCTTGATATCATTGATAGTATCTATAAATGTTCTAACAGCAGCTAAGTGTTAACTTGTTTACTTGGATTGATACAAAGATGAAGGAACTGGTTCTGGTCTGGTTTACATTATAATTCTTTGGACATAAATGCTTCCTGTGATGGTTGGTGATTGGGTTGGAGAGATTCTGAGGGACCTGAAGTGAACCGTTTTAAAGAATACATGTAGAAATACATGGAAAGTTCTGATGAACCCAAACTGCTCTACAATTTATGGCAAGTTTATAAGGCGTGCCGTATTCCAGTAAGCAAAAATGTAATTCAAAAAGACCAAGTTTCGCTGAGCTGTGGTAGCCTAGCAGTTCAGTTTTTAAGGGGCGGTCGTGGGTGAAATGTGAAATGTGCATTCTGACCTTCTCAGGAAAGGACGTAATCCTGGAAGACAATTTACAACCTGGCCTGGGAATTCCACATGCTCCTGGGCTGGGAATGGGGAGTCCAAAAAGCCAAAGCAATGAACAACCCTGGCATTTTTATCTTGATTGTCAGATAAAACAGTATCTGCACCCATAAACCTGTTCATAGGAGTCTTTAGCCAGGGGCACTTTAGCTCACAGGCTGCTGATAAAACTCAGGCTAATGAAGCAGGCCAGTAAACGACCGCCGAAACACGAACACTCTCACATCTTCTCCATCCTCTCGTTCCTTTCGCTCTTTCACTTTTTCTCTGTGCTTCTGTCTAAGAATGCCCAGGCATAAACACACACACCTCACAGGGGGAGGAAGAATTCCTGAAACTCTGGTTATCCTCATGGAAAACAGCAAGCAAGTTTCCCACCACTGCAAAGAAAAAACATCATGTGGCACTGGGTCAAGACCTTCTCACTGGAATATTATGCAGCGCTCAAAAATTCTGATGATTTAAAATTTGCATGTATACTTTGTGGGTATACATGATTGTTTGACTTAGTAAGGTCAATGGTTCCTCAGAATCAGTAAGGTCAATGGTTCCTCAGAATCAGTATGGTCAATGGTTCCTCAAGATAATTATTGTTCAATGGTTCCTCAGACTCAGAGGGAATAGTTCCTTAGTATAAACACAGTCAGTGGTTTCTCAACATTTTTATAATTCCATGGTTCCTCACAATCATTGAGGTTTATACATTTTCAGACTGACTAGGTCAATAGTTCCTCAGGTCAATGGTTCCTCACACTCAGTTTCCCCAAGCTCAGCAGGTCCAATGGATACTTAGACACAGTAGGGTCAATGGCTCCTCAGACTCAGTAGGGTCAATGGCTCCTCAGACTCAGTAGGGTCAATAGTTCCTCAGACTCAGTAGGGTCAATGGTTCCTCAGACTCAATAGGGTTAATGGTTCCTCAGACTCAGTAGGGTCACTGGTTTGGCAGGTTATAGTTTTACAATGCTTCATTATTATGTTTCATAGCAGTCACTCACTGTTCATAGTCCATATATGTATTTGCTGAGATCATTGTGTTTGTCTACTTGGTCCTGAAGAATTTCTATCATGACAGAATTGATTGACATGTGAAAGGCTCCTTCACTAAAGCATATTGTGAGCTTCTAATCCCATCAGCCTCTACAACTGCATGCTGTTTACTTGTCAGGGTTCAGAGAGAGCAAAGAGATGCATTATAATGGGGGAATTCCACCAATTTTCCAGCGTAATTAATGGTTGAGATGTAAACAATGCCATTCAGAGTGGTTCGATGTGAAACGTTCTGTTCTAGAGAAACTTACCGAGTCAGAATTGTTCACGGTGGTGGTGATAGGAACCAGCCATCCACCTCTAAAAACATCATAGTAATGTATTATGGTCACGAAAAGACTGTCTGACATCTGAGACATTGTTGTATGGCAGTTTTATGATAAAGTTTTGGCCTAAGGCATATTTTTGTTATTCAAAATAGTCTCCAAAGATTTTTTTTTTACCATCACAAACATTCCGTATAAAGCTCAGAAGACTCGTGTAGGTTCTCTGGTGGTTCTGGATGGTAAATAAAATGTCTATATTTGTTTTGTAGTCATGGCGACGTCTGGTTCCTATCACCACCACATCTGAACCATCTCACACCAAACAGCTCCGAATCTCTGTTTACATCTCACACGCTGAGTTATGCAGGAAATGTGAAAAATCAGTGGAATTCCCATGTAAAGATACTCACTGGACAACCAGTGGTTCAAAGGTGTGGCCCTATCTGACACCTGATCACTGTCAATCACAGTACATGTCCTGTCTCATTGCTGACAAGCTGTGCAAATTTAGCAAACTTTATGCAAAGCTAACGGCAGCTCAGGACCTCCAAGCCTGAGAGCAGCAGCTGTTCGGAAACAGAGAATCTAATGATGCTGGAGCTGTATTCAAATTTAACCACCACAACCGAGCTGTTTTTTTGTTTTTTTAAAACTCTGGTAGCTGTACGTTCAGGTGGTCTGAAGGATGTTTACATATATGTGCAAATGCAAAGTCCATTATTCAAAATGTGACCTTGCAATGCACAAAGGAGCATAACACGGTAGTAAAGTCTGTTTGAATATCGTGTTTGATTAAGCAGCACCTCTAAAGCTTTGTGTAAATATACGTATTGTCTATGTTTATTTATATATATATGTAAATAGACCATTAGCTTCTTTATAAACATTGGGCTCATACCGTAACTGATAATTGTGATCATAATCAAGAGTCTAAACCATCACATTTCAGGCAAAGTTGTAGGCTGGCCAATTCAGATTTGCTTCATTTTTGGTGAAAAGAATGCAACAGAGCCAAGTCGACAGTGGGCTCAATTTTAAGCTTGTATCTTTTATGGTTTTTGGCCTAAAGAGGCTTTTAAAAGTGTTATAGTATGTAAAAGATTATGAAGTGTTAGTGCTAAGCTAACTCTGGGGGCACTCGAAAACATGGAACTGGCTCTTGTGCATGTTAGAAAAACAAATGAAGTTGATTTTAATTGAACTGATTCTTTTTTAAAATGTAGTTACGGTAAAAGTGTTGAAAAACATAACCATCCCAAAAGTTAAATCAGCCAATCAAGTCAAAGAAAAGAGAATTAATTGTTTTTCAGCCTCTTCCACCTGCTGTCATGACAGGCATACTCAAATGAATTACCTGTGTTGTGCTTGTTTGAGTTTGGGGGAATATTTTTGATTATTATTTGTATTCACAGATTTCATTGGCTCTCAGCTCTATCTATTTGCATAACAGGCTTGTCTTTCTTCATGTTAATCTCACCACCTGTATGTTGTCTTTCTGGTTATGATATCTTCTCTTGGGAATGTGTTTATATATCGGTTAACTGACTATTAATGTGCTTTAACAAATTTTCTGTTAGTGAAAGAATGGGTCGCTCTCAGGAGCTCAGTGAATTCCAGCGTGGTGCCGTGATCGGACGCCACCTGTGCAGCAAGTCCAGTCGTGAAATTTCCTCACTACTAAATATTCCACAGTCCACTGTCAGTGGGATTATAACAAAGTGGAAGCGATTGGGAACGACAGCAACTCAGCCACGAAGTGGTCGGCCACGTAAGATGACGGTCAGCGGATGCTGAGGGGCATAGTGCGCAGAGGTCACTGACTTTCTGCAGAGTCAATAACTACAGACCTTCCAACTTCATGTGGCCTTCAGATCAGCTCAAGAACAGCATAGAGAGCTTCATGGAATGGGTTTCCATGGCCGAGCAGCTGCATCCAAGCCTTACATCACCAAGCGCAATGCAAAGCGTGGAATGCAGTGGTGTAAAGCGCCGCCACTGGACTCTAGAGCAGTGGAGACGTGTTCTCTGGAGTGACCAATCACGCTTCTCCGTCTGGCAATCTGATGGACGAGTCTGGGTTTGGCGGTTGCCAGGAGACGGTACTTGTCTGACTGCATTGTGCCGAGTGTAAAGTTTGGTGGAGGGGGGATCATGGTGTGGGGTTGTTTTTCAGGAGTTGGGCTCGGCCCCTTAGTTCCAGTGAAAGGAGCTCTTAAAGCTTCAGCACCAAGAGATTTTGGACAATTTCACGCTCCCAACTTTGTGGGAACAGTTTGGGGACGGCCCCTTCCTGTTCCAACATGACTGCACACCAGTGCACAAAGCATCTCCATAAAGACGTGGATGCGCCATCTTGGTGTGGAAGAACTTGACTGGCCTGCACAGAGTCCTGACCTCAACCCCATAGAACACCTTTGGGATGAATTAGAGCGGAGACTGTGAGCCAGGCCTTCTCATGCCATCAGTGTCTGACCTCACAAATGTGCTTCTGGAAGAACGGTCAGAAATTCCCATAAACACTCCTAACCCTTGTGGAAAGCCTTCCCAGAAGAGCTGAAGCTGTTATAGCTGCAAAGGGCGGGCCGACATCACATTAAACCCTATGGATTAAGAATGGAATGTCACTTGAGTTCATTTGTGTGTGAAGCCAGACGACCGAATACTTTTGGCAACATAGTGTATATACAGTAATTCAATTAAGTTTGGCTAAAGAACAATTTTATTAGCTTGTATGTATCAGTTGATGAAATACTTTCATTTTGCCTGGAAGGGTAGCATCATTCCAATGAAGTCAGGAACACAGTCTCTGATTGGTCAACAAGTTAGGAAAACAGCCTCTGATTGGTTTACAAATCAGAAACACAGCCTCTCATTGATTGAGGAGTCAGGAACACAACCTCTGATTGGGATAAAATCAGGAACACAGCCTCTGATTGGTCAACAATTTAGGAAAACAGCCTCTGATTGGTTTACAAATCAGAAACACAGCCTCTCATTGATTGAGGAGTCAGGAACACAACCTCTGATTGGGATAAAATCAGGAACACAGCCTCTGATTGGTCAACAAGTGAGGAACACAGCCTTTGATTGGTCAAAGAGTCAGAAACACAGCCTCTGATTGGTCA